>NW_006408634.1:6470192-6491174 GCF_000296735.1 Chrysochloris asiatica
CCTGATGATCCAGGGTACTGCTAACCGGGCACACACTGCTCCCTGCCTCAGTTTTCCTCATCTGTAACTCTGGTAGTCCATGGTACTTTCAATATTCTTCTTCAACACCGTAATTCCAATGCATCAAATTCTTCTCTGGTCTTCCTTATTCATTGTCCAACTTGCACATGCATATGAGATCATTGGAAATACCATGGCTTGGGTCAGGTGTACCTTAGTTCTCAAAATGACATCTTTGGTTTTTAACACAGTGAAGAGGTCTTTTGCAGCAGATTTCCCTAGTGCAACATGCCATTTGATTATTTCTTTTTCTCTCTCTTCCTTCCTTCCTTCTTTCTTTATTACCGTCCTGCAGTGGCTTTATAGGATAAGCACTAGACTGTGAACCACAAAGTGTTGGTTTGAGCCCATCAGCTGCTCCGAAAGAGAAGGATGAGGTTTTCTGCTCCCACAAAAGATTTAAAGCCTTGAAAACCCTCTTTTGGGTTGCTATGAGTAGAAACTGACTCAAGGCGCTTAACATCCTGTAGCCATTGATACTATGATCTTCATCTAACCCAGCTTCTTGGATTATTTGCTCAGCATACAGATTGAATAAATATGGTAAAAGGATACACCATATCTTAAACCATTTGGTATCCCCTTGTTCTGTTCCAATGACTGTCTCTTGGTTTATGTACAAGTTCCTTATGAGCACAAGTCTTTTGGATTTCCCATTCTTTGCAATGTCATCCATAACTTATTATAATTCACACAGTAGAATGCCTTAGTTTAGTCAACCAAGCACAGGTAAAATATCTTTCTGGTAATCTCTGCTTTCAGCCAAGATCCATCTGAAGTCAGCAAAGATATCCCTAGTTCCACATCTCTTCTGAATCCAGCTTAAATTTCCGGCAACTCCATCCCTGTTGTTAAGTGCTGCGGCGTCCGTTCTGACTTCAGTGACCCTATATAGGGTTTCCATCTTTCACCGTTCCAAAACTCTCTCCTAGAGCCTGGTGTAGCACTGTGGATTAATGCTCTGGATTTCAAGTCAGTTTGAACTGCAAGGTCGGTGGTTCAAGCTCATCAGCCGCTCCTCGGAAACCCTATACAGGGTCACTATGGGTTGGAGCTGACTGGATGGCACTTAACAACAGAGGGCCTGTTCAACATCCTAGATCCCTCCCCAAATTCCACCAGACTCCATCCCTATCCAAACTACGTTCTAATCCTAATCAAGTTTTTTCCACAGGTTTCCAGACCGCGTCTCTCCTTGCCCTCCACTCCTTGCCAGGGTCACAGGCCTCACCCCATCCTCTGGCCCCATCCCAAGTAGGGTACCTCACACCAACTCAGGATCCATTACCCCAGCTGGTCTCTGCACAGGTTCTATCCACACCTTCCAAGACCTGTCCAAGGACCGCCTTTAGTCTAGGCTCCGCCCACAAAACAGACTTTGCCCTAAACTTACAGGACTCTTTAGTCCTTAGATCCTGCCCTTCCTCCAAGTCCTGCCCCTTTCCTTAGCCTGTCTCTAGTAGGCCCCGCCCACTTCCCCGGGCCCCTCCTCCACCCAGAACTTGGAGTCCTTTTAGACCCGCCCCCCATATTGAGCTCCGCCTTCCCCCAGACCACGCCCCTCCAAGGACCCACCCCACGCCGGACTCCACCTTCTTACGGTACCCGCGCCCGCTAGATGTTTACCTGGTCGAAGAGGTAGACGGTCACGTCCCCGTGGAAGGAGACCATCTTGCGTTTCCTCTCCAGCTCGCTGTCCTCGGGCTCGTCGGCCCCGCGCGGCGACTTGAGCAGCCCCCGCAGCGGGCGGGCCGCGTCCGCGTCGGCGTTGCTCACCACGACGGGTACCGGGGCTGCCCGCGCCCTCCCGGGGCCCAGCGGCCCCGCCGCGTCCACCGCCGCCTCGTCCTCCTCCTCCTCGTCCTCGTCCTCCCCGTCCTCCTCCGCCGGCCCCGGCGACCCCGCCCCGCCGGCCTCCCCGCCAGCCGCCCCGGCGTCCGCGACCTCCCACGAGGGTCGCCGTGGGCCGGGCCCCGGGAATGGGGTGAGCGTGAGGGGCGGCAGCGCCAGCGAGAGGCGGGACAGCTTGGCTGTGAGGGGAGAGACCAGGTGAGCCCTTGCCCTGGGGAAAACTGAAGCAAGACCTCCCACCTAACTGGGTGTCCTCAGGTTAGCCCTCGGAACAATCTAGGCCTCAGTTTCCCCCGTGTGAGATGAAGGACTGCACTGGGCCTGTCTCCATCCAGGGTGGGAGAGATCTTTCCCCTACTTGTGTTTAACCCTACATAGCTCCCCAGTGCCCACACCATAAAGCCCTAATTTCTCCCAGTGGGCTCGAGTACCCTGACCCAGCTGAGATCTTCAAGCTATCTCTTCGTTTCATTCTAATTTGACATCCATCTGGCCATCTGGGGTCCTTCCCCATTCCTCCCACCTCTAGAGCCTGTTCCAATGGCCTGGACCACCCTTTTCTAAGTTATGCCTGCCTTCAGAGTTTTCCTAAGAGATCAGGTGCGGCCACCTGTTCTGTGACCCCATTGCACAGAGTACCTCTTGTTTTGAGCAGATTACTTCCATGTGTAACTGAAGTTCTGTGGAGATGCGATCAATGTTTGTCCCTCACAGAACACAGACCCAGTCAGCTCACTCAGGGTGCAGCCCCAAGCACATAGAAGCACTCATTCAATATTTGTAGGATTAGCAAATGGATGTCCTCTGCTGTGTGACATTCAACAAGGCACTTTCCTTCTAAGGTCCTCATTTGCCAAACTTGGGGCATCTGGAAAGGTCCCTTTCCTGCCCTAGGATTTTTGGATCTGTCTGATGGGGTGGGGTAGGGGTGGAGGAGGATTTCAGGTCCCTGTGGGAGGAAACCTGGCTTCGAATTCCAAGCCTACCCTGCTTGCTTGCTGTGTGTCCCTGGGCAAGTGGATCCACCTCTCTGAGCCTCTGCTTCCTCACTGGTAAATGGACAGGGGCCACTCATTCCTCCATTAGTGCATAAGTGAACTGGGTGCCGGGCCCTGTGGGGGAGGGGGAGGGCAATGGTGCAGAGGAGAGGAGGGTAAGGGGCAGGGCATGGAGAGAGATGGGTGTGGGCCAGGTCACGCTTCCGCCATCGTTCACTTTGCACTAACTTCACTGCTATTCTCTGTATGTGCTAAGCCAGTGACCATCTCAGAGCCCTCAGCCTGGAATCCTCTTCCTCCATATGTCCACTCAAACTGTTTCTCTCACTTCCTTCAGGTCTCCTCAAAAGTCATCTTCTTTGACCACCCATCTCATGGGGGTGGAATGGGGCACTGTATAGGGAAGCTATTAGGATGTCAGCCTTTAGAAATCAGAATGATTTCCGGAGGAAGAGGGAATTTGGGTGGGGTTTTGAAGGATGAGTTCACTGGTTGGACAAAGTAAAACCATTCTCACCCAACAACCCTGACCTCACCTAGATCCTCTGAGGCATCTTAGCTGCTCTTCTCCCTGACATTTTAATGTTGCCTGGTTGTCCATCCGTCTCTCCTCCACCCCAAGCTGGCCACAAACTTCCCACAACAACACAACCTCAAGGAAGTGGTAGGTAGTGTGCAACACCATGACCTTTGAGGGAAGAAAGTTCTGGGCCCAGCCCACTCAGGGCTCCCTGACTTCCACCCACTAAGCTACCGGCTCCTCTGGAATACAGAGACGCAGCACTTCCCTCTAGTATGGCAGTGGGGTACCTGACAGTAGGCAGCCCACCCAACCAATAGAAGCTGTCATTACTATTGATCCCCTTGGCTCCGACTGCCTCCTGCTCATATGAATCATTCATAACTTTCATACCGGTATTTTGACAGAACCACAGTTCTTATGTCCACATCTAAATAGGGACTTTTATCTTCATCTTCCACTTCTCTTAAAGTGTTGTGTGTACCAGGGGCAAAGTAGGGTCTGAACACCCCTGGGGTCCCAGCCTTCGGCAGGCACATGGGAGGCCATGGGGCTCAGCTTGTTGGAAAGCCCGGCCTTTCTCTGAATTGGTTACAACCATCACAAGAGGAGTCCTGGTGTGGCACTATAGGATAAGCACTAGGATGCTAAACACAAGGTTGGTGGTTCAAACCCACCAGCCGCTCCTCTGAAACCCTATACAGGGTTGCTATAAATTGGAATGGACTTGACAACACTTCACAACAACATCATCACAAGGGAAAAGAGGCAGATTTGCCAACCACACCAAAACTCCAATGCCATAGCCGTTAAGTCGACTCTCGGTCATGGCGCCCCCATGTGTTCCAGAGTAGAACTGCTCCATGGGGTTTTTGCGGCTGCCACTTGGCCAGGCCTTTATTTTGCAGTACTACTGGGTGAGTTTGAACTTCCAACTTTTGAGTTAGTGTTCTCTATCAGGTCGACATTTCCGAGAGTAGTTGAAAAGGAGCTAGGTAAAGCATTTCCTCCCTCACCTCCACCCACCTCCCCCAGCCCACTTCTTTCAGCTTCCTCTACTGCCTGGCCCCTGGGACATCTGAGTTTGAGACCTTTGACCTAAGTAAATGGCAATAAGAAAAGCAGCTGTTTACCAGAGCAAGTGTCAGGCTTTGGAAAGGCTAACACATTGAACCCTCACAACAACCTTAGGAGACAGTGCCATCAGCGCCAACCATTCTGGGAGACGGGGAGGGAAACCAAGGCACAGAAAAGTTGCATTCATTTGCCCGAGGTCACAGATTAAGGGAGGTGCAAAGGCAGGATCTGAACTCAGATGGGGTGTCTCCAAGATCTATCCTCTAGGAAAGCCCAGGCTTCTGCTCCCCTCAAACCAGTCACCTCCTCACCTTTGATCTGCTCGCTGTTCCCCTGGGGGGGTCCCAAGTCCAAGAACAGTCGTGGCATCTCGGGGCCCTTCCTCTCGGGCTTGAGGGGGTCCCCGTCTCCGCTGGGTGCCATGTCTCCGCCGACCCTGTTGTCTGGGGCCCCGGAGTCTCCCTCGGGGGCCACCTCCGGTCTGGCTTTCGGGGGCACTGGCTCCGGCCTCCTCTGCTGGACCTCCGGAGGTGGCAGGGGTGGCAGTGGCGGCTGTGGCCTCGTGCTGTCTGCCCACGCGGCCTTTGCGTCCACGCCGCTTCCGGGGCCGCCGCCGGGGGCCGTCCTCGTGCCCTCCGGGGCTCGGCCCCCACTCCCGGGGTCCAGCCTCCCAACCCCGAGGGCTCTCAGTGCCCCCCCAGTCTCGGGAGCTCTCCTCTGAGTCCCGGGGTCTGGCACCCCGCTCCTGGGGGCTGGGCCAGTGGGGCCAGGGGCCATCTCCTGGTCGTTCCCCGGTAAGGCTGCACCGGGCTCGGGGGCTGTCTCCAGTGGGGTCTCTAGGGCTGGCTCCCCGATCGTGGGGGCTGGTGCCCCACTCTCGGCTGTCTTCTCCCAGAGCCCCAGGGCTCTCCAAGGCCCAGTCTCTTGTGGCCTGTCCACCTTCCTGGGGAGGCTCAGGCCCCCATGCTCTGCCACCTTCTCCTCGCTCTTTGGGGATGTCAGTCCCCCATTCACCAGAATTTTCTCCATGGCCTCTGGGGACCTCAGCTCCCCATTCTGCAACTCCTCCTCCTTCCTTGGGGGTGTCAGCCCCCCATTCGCCAGCACTTTCTCTTCTCTCGCGGGGGCCCCCAGGTCCCCATTCTCTGCCACTGTCTTGTCGATGTCCGCAGGTCTCTGACCCCCGTTCTCCAACACTGTTACCCCGTTCACGGGCAGGCTCAGATCTTCGTTCAGGCTTGGGGCTTTCGGGCTGCCGCCCAGGACTGTGGGGTTTGGGGCTGTCTCTCTGTGCCCGGGGCCTCTCCCCATCTTCCTGGGCCCCGCCCCCTTGTCCCCCAGAAGGTTCCTTGTCACGTCCTCCCGTAGGGATACCAGCAGCTGCTCGGTGCTCACTTGAACCACGAAGGTCGGTTTCTCCCGGGTCCCCAGTAGTGCGAGGGGACCGGGGTCTGGGGGTGGCCGGGGCGCTCCCGGGTCGGGGGGTTCGGGGGGAGCCCGCGGCCGAGGGACCCCTTCCTCCTCGGCTGCCCCCCCGCCTGGGAAAGCTCCCTCGGGGGAAAAAGGGGTCTCCGTCTCGTAGCCGCTGTCCGCTGGCTTGGGGCCCGGTGAGGACAGGCCCGAGCCTGGACTGGCCACGGCCGACGAGGGGTCGGGGGACGCGGCCGGGTCCACGGGGGCCCGGGGAGGTGGCGGCGGGGGGGGGGGGGCGGGGGGGGGCCCCCGCCCGGGGGACTGGGGGGCGGCTGCCCCCATGAGGGGGTCCAGAAATTCGGGGGGGGCCAAAGCAGGGGGGGCCATAGGCAAGTCTGCTAGGGAACCCCTTTCTGCTCGCAAAGATGAGTCGTCCTCTGGGGGGTGGGGACAGCCCAGGGCAGGGTGGCCCCCCCAGCCAGCTACAGCATCTCCCCGCTCCAGTGGCAGACAGGAGCAAGCCCCCTCGCGGCTGCACAAGGGGCAGGGGAGGGGACCACGGCGGCTGGGTCCACCCCCAAGGCTGCTGCTGCCCTCCCCCGGGGAGCTGCCCTCCTCTTCTTCCTCCTCGGCCCATGGGGCGGTGCCCCGCTCCCCCAGTACCTCGGCAGGGTCCCCGGCAAGGGTCTCCCCGGCGCCCCGGCCCTCGGGGTCCCAGCCGCTCAGGAGAAAACCACCTGTGGCCGAGGCCTGGGCCGGGAAGGACCGGGGTGCCGGGAAGAGGGGCGAGGCCCAGGTCTCGGACACCAGCTGGGGGACCTCCGAGCGGACCTGGGGGGGCTGGGGGGCAGGCACTCCCGGGTCCAGGGGGTCCCAGTCATTAGGGAAGAGGGGCTCAGGTGGGGAGCCGTGCTCCTCCAGGCGGATATAATACTCGCTGCCCACAGAAGGGCTTCGTGCACTAATGACCGGAAGTACGCTGGGGGTGGACAGGGCCTCATAGAAGGGATTTGAGGGATTGGCATGGGGTGCTGGAGGTGCAGATGCTGGCTGCCAGGGGGGTGCCCCTCCACCCCGCCCTGCCCCGCGCCGAGCCTTTTCCCATAGGCACTCGAGGTTGAGGCCTCGGCTGCTTTCGGTGACCGTGAGCACATCGTCTGGGTCAGCCCCAGGGAAACCATCCAGAAGGGGGAAGGGAGAGGACAGGGTCCCTGGGCGGGGTGCAGTGTGCGATGGGGGCCAGGGCCAGGGGAAGGGGCCATCTCTAGGTGGGGGTGGGGGTGGGGGTGGCCTTGGAGGCCGCTCGGAGAGCAGGTAGGTGAGCTGCAATTGGAGGTCAGAAGCTGAGGGTCGCTGGGCAGGCGGCCGCCAGCAAGATTGCAGGATGTCGTACCTGGGGGAGGGCGGGGTGTAAGTGTGGCAGGGACCCAGAGCAAGAAGGTGGCAGAAACCCGGAAAGAGACCCAGAGAGGGGGGGTGTGGAGAGGTGGGTGTGGGGTAACGATGGGTAAGGTGGTTTGGGAATTGGAATTCTGACCAACAGGTGCAGAAATAACCTTTTAGGGTCAGCGAAACTAGGAGTCAAATAAATCCCAGCTCGGCCCTTCATGCCCTAGTGTCCCCTGAGTCCCCAACTGCAATAGGAGAGTGAGGATGTCTCTTTGTCACTCTGGGGGTTGTAGTAAGTGGTGAGTGAGACTCGAGGTGGGGTGAGGATGAGGAAGGCAGGCCGGGGTCCTAAGCCAGAGCCCCTCTCACCAGTAGTCGGCATAGGGCAGCTTGAGCCGCGGGCGGGCCAGCTTGACGTGCTGCTGGCGGACCACGAAGGCGAGGACCTCCTCATCCGACAGGTGGCGATAAGGCTGCGCCCCGAACTCAAAGAGCTCCCACAGGGTCACCCCCAGGGACCTGCATTGAAGAGAGGGCTCAGAGCCCCGCCCGGGCCCTCCTGGACACTCCCCCACCCCGACCCCAGCGGCTGGGGTCCCCTCACCAGATGTTACTCTCGCGGCTCTGATCCACGACCATGAAGGTCCCCTGCAGTTCCCCTAGTAGCTCGGGCGCTGCCCAGCGCAGTGGGATCCACAGGCGCTCCGGGGTCAGGTAGTAGTCCTCCTGGGGGGTGGGGCACGGTCAGACAGCTGTGCGGGGGTGGGGTGGGGGGCCCGCAGCCCCCTGTCCCAACCACGGACGGCCCCCACCTTGTAGTTGTTGTGGGCAAGACCATAGTCTCCAATGCGTACGGTGAGGTCAGAAGTCAGCAGACAGTTGCGAAGGGCCAGATCACTAGGGGCAGACCGGGTGGGGGTGTGAGCAGGAAAGGGGGGCAGCCTGGGCCAACCCATTTTCTTGAGAGTCCTCCCCTTCCCTTTGAAGACTTCCCCCTGGCTTCACCTTCTTCAAGGAGCTCTGGTAGTGCAGTGGGTTAAGAACTGAGCTGTTAACCTCAAGGTCAGCGGTTCAAACCCACCCGCCGCTTCATGGGAGAAAGATGAGTGACTCAGTGTGCTCCCCTGAAGATTTAGTCTTGGAAACCTTGTGGCTTTTCTGCTCTGTCCTACAGGGTTCACTAAGAGTCAGAATCCACTGGACTGCAGTGGTTGGTTGCTCCTCCTCCAGCTCCTCCCCTGACTACCTGATTCCTTCCCTTTTTCCGCCTGTTCCATCTCTTCCTTTTCAGACTCTTTCCCCTTCCTCACCTACCCTTCTGCCTTTGACTCCGCCTCCTGAAGCTCATCCTCTGCTTCTGACTCCTCCCCTTTCCCCTCCTCTCCGCCCTCTCCATCCTCCCCAGACTTCACCCTTCTTGACTTCTCCCTTAGCTCCTTCCCTCTTCTGAGTCTTCCCCTTCCTGGCCCCTCTAGTCCTCCCGAACCCTTCTCCTCTGCGGACTCCCCTCTGTCTCCTGACTCCTCGCCCCCTTCTTGACTGCTTCTGACTCCTCCCTCGACCCCCCCACATCCGTCCCAGATGCCTTTTCTTGCACTTCTGCTTTCTGACAACATCAGCGTTCCTTTATCTCCACCACCCCCCCCATTTACTGGCCCCTCCTACAGGCTGCCCTCCCTACTTTGGGCTTTTCCATCCCCTCAGCAATCCTGCCCTCCTGCCTTTATACCGCCCACCCACCTACCTGTGCACGTAATTGTGGGAGTGCAGGTGCGCTAGCCCACGGGCGATCTCTAGGCCCATCCTCTGCAGCGTCCGCAGATCTCTAGGTGGCAGCTCAGGAGACAGGCCTTCAGGGGGCCGCTGGGCCCGCAGGTATCGCTTCAGGTCTCCCTAGGGCGGTGGGCAGACAGGGAAGGTCAGTACATGAACCCCTCCCTGGCACGCACACCTCCAACCAATCTGAAGCTAGGTGGATAATCTCTGCGCTCTGCAGGCAGCCCTGCTAAATCTGGTGCACCCGCTGGTTAGAGAACCTACATCCCGGAGTTCGGGTCGTGTCAGGCACAGCCATCTTCATTTATACCCAGTTCCAACTCAGCCACCCCACATAGGGTTTCCAAGGTGCGCCGATAGGTTTGAACTGCAGTCCAGTGCTTATCAAACAGCACCACACCAGGACTCCAGTGATATGTATGAGAGGGGCTTCAAAACGTTCATGGAAAATTGGAATGAAGACTTCGTGGAATTTTTCCACCAACGATTTGAATCCTTGTATGTACACAGTACGTAAATGCTCAATAAAAGTTAATGGATGGCATACAGCTGTCACCATGAGAATAGTGAGGAGGAAGTTACTGACAAGCACCCCTAAGACTTCTACGTGCCCCCAGCCAGCACCTGCTTCATCCAGCTCCCCTCATCCCCACCCCATCCAACCTCCCCCACGCCCCTCACCAGCTGACAGAACTCCATGATCAGCAAAAAGGGAAGCGTCTCCACACACAGGCCCAGGCACTGGAGGATGTTGGGGTGCTGCAGGCTTCTGGGGTGAGGGCAAGGGGCTATGTCAGAGAAGCAGCCCCTTTGCATCCCATTCAGCCCACCCCAGGGTCCCACCTGACCCTCAACAAAACCAAACTGCTGCTACACCACCCCAGCATCCACTCCACCAAACCCCACTCACTCCTCAGGACCCCCAGGTATCTCTCTCTCCTCACCTTTCCTCACCCCTCTCCTCTCCTCGGTCCCCATAGCCCTGGTTCAATCCTGGCTCAATCCCCACACAACAGGTACCCACTTAGGTGCCCAGTCCTTGCAATTCCTGTTCTCTCCTGGAAAACACTTTCTCTTCGTCAAAGTGCTCCCTGACCCTCAGACCTCAGCTTCCTCTCTCCAAAAACCTCTCACTGCCCCCCCAGTACTGAGATGGGTTTCCTTTATGCTCACACTGTGGGTAAGTCAGGCTCAGGGGTAGGGAGCAGGGGCAGGGGCGGGGGAAGTTTGAATCCTGCCTCTACCTTTCCCAGGTTGGTGAACTCAGAGAAGGCATTTCACTGCTCCCTGCCTCAGTTTTCCTCATCTGTAACAGGGAGCAGTAATAGTAATTGCCTTCTGTGGTTATGGAGAGGAATTTGATGTGATCAGAAATTGCATGAGACCATGAAGGGAGAGACCCCATGGGATATAGTCCTTGTAGTTTGAATGGAAACAGTTTTTTTCCTTGGACTTTATTTCCTTCTGGCCTTGCATTTTCACTGGATTCTAGACAGGCTCACTCTCAGAGGCCTTCTTCCTTTGCACCTATCTTCTGTTTCCCTCGCCTTCAGCACGGTTCCCAAGATGCTTGGCACGACTGTTTCCTTCCCTGGGACCCTGTCTGAAGCGACCCCTTCCCACTATCTCTTTCACCAAATATTGTAATTTTCATCACATTTCTAATCATTCTCTGATACTTTTTTCCCATCTCTTCACTTACTTATTGTTTGTGTCAAGGATTGAGGGCCCTTCGTTCACATCCGAGTCCCCAGTGCCTGGACTGGGAAGAGTTCAAGGAGGTCCCTGGGTGGCACGAACGTTTTGCATACTCAACTCCTAACCTAAAGGCTGGCAGTTCAAGCCCACCCAGAGGAGCCATGAAAGAAAGGCCTGTAGATCTACTTCCATAAAGATAGATCGCTGCTGTCTTTCACCGTCCAATGGATTCTGACTCTCAGCGCACCCACGTGACCGACAGGAACTGCCCCATAGGGTTTTCTAGACTGTCATCTTTCCTGAAGCAGATTGCCACGTCTTTCTCTTACGGAGCCTTGGAATGGGTTCTGACGCCTAACCTTTCAATGAGCGGTCAAGGGCTCAACCTCTGCACCAGCAGGGCTCCTGTGAAGATTCCAGCCAAGAAGAAAACCGTGTGGAACACAGTTCTGCCCTGGCATGCAGGGGGTGCCAGGAACCACAAGAGCAATTCCCTTTTTGTGTTTTTTAACGGGCTTAATACTAACGTCTAGGGTTTACGGGGATAATGAAAACATCCCATCCTTGCAGCTTAGGCTTGGCCCAGGTGCCTAGGAAGTGGAACTCTACCTTGTCCAACTGGCCTCTACCAGAGTTCCAATCCCAACTCTTCCGCCGACTTTGTGCTTTGCCTGTCAATAAACCAAACCTGCTGCCGTCCAGTCAACTGGCCTCATAACCACCCTATAGAACACAGTGAAGTGCACCCTAGGGGGCCCAAGGCTGTGAATCTTGATGGAAGCGGATCACTAGGACTGTTCTCCCGCAGAGTGGCTAGTGGGTTTGAACCACTGACCTTTTGGTTAGCAGCCTAGAGCTTAACAACTTCTCCACTAGGGCTTCTTGTAACCTTCTTAAAAGGGGGAGAATAGTACCTGCTGTGCCTACTTGGTCAAGAGCCATCTGGCACACATTGGGGCCATAAATAAATAAAAATGCCCAGGGCTTCCAACATGGCCCAGTGGGGGTGGGTGGACAGGGAGACAGATGAGAAGGAAGCTTGTATTTACTAAACACCGACTTGTCACAGCTGAAGTCAGCCACTTCCACTATCAAATCCTCCCCAGGGCCCTGTTAGGAGGAGGATGCCCCTTGTTTAATCCAGGAGGCTCAGAGAGCTACAGTGATTTGTCCAAGGTTACACAACAGAGCTGGGATTGGATTCAGGTCTGCAGTTTATTCAGCAAACGATTTCACAGAGCCATTGGCCCTTGCACAACAAGACCCTGAGCTGCTAGCCTGGGACTGATCTGTGCAACGAAACTTTCTATGCAGGTGGACATGCCTTCAATTCACCATGTCCTACACAAGTGGCCTAGGGACACATGAGATGTGGGGTGTGTGCTAGAGGAAGGGAATCTTGCATTTTATCTCATTTTCTTTCACCTCTGTCTCAATTGGCACATATGGTGAGTGGCTCCCATCCCAGGTCTAGGGTGAGACAGGTTAAGAAGTGAAAGAATGATGGATTGAGACAGGTGCTGGAAATCACATGAGATGGCATGATGGGGTAGTTCAGAGACCTCTCAGACTGGGGGTTGGGGAAGGTTCTCTGAGCTGAGGCCTGAAGGAAGGAAAACCCAAAACCAAGCCCATCATCAAATTGATTCCAATGCATAGCAACCTTGCTCAGGGTTTCTGAGGCTGTAAATTTTTATGGGAACAGAAAGCCTCATCTTTCTCCTGTGCAGTGACTGGTGGGTTTGAACTGTCCACCTTTCAGTTAGCAGTCCTTATCCTACAGAGGCACTAGGGCTCCTTAAAAGAGGGGAAGGAGCCTCAATTTTAAAGCAGGGGGTCAATGAGCAGGGAGCAATATTCGAGGCTAAGGGTGGAGAACCTTTTTTTTTTTTTTGCCAAAATTTGTAACATCATTTGTGGGTCTTGTGACCCTCAAAGTCACAGCTCTTCTGATAACTTGCTCCTTTCATGACAGGGTGCTCATGACCTCACAAGTCAAAATGCATGTCACATCCTTTGGGGGTCCTTAAAGAGCCCTGATGATCCAGGGTACTGCTAACCGGGCACACTCATGGGCCACGCCAAGGGAAAAAGAGGAGGTGGTTTGCTCCTGTAAAGATCCACAGCTGTAGAAACTGTAGGGAACAGTCTGACCTTGTCCCATTAGGTTGCTAGAAGTCGGATTTGACTCAAAGGCAGTGTGTTTCGGGTGAGTTCCAGTAGCCCTTAAAGTACAGGGGAGATGGACAAGCGAAGGAACAGGGTCCTGACCTCCCAGGCTAGCCGGAGGGGAGGACAAAGTTCCTCAGTGGTCATCTTGGGTGTTAGCTCCGAGCTAATAGAATCACCATTCTATTTCTGCCTGCCCTCGTCTACAAGCAGCGTCCCAAGGGCAGGAACCGCCAACATGTACTCAGTACTTAACCCAGAATAATTGCTAAACATGCTCAGCTGCTAACCGGAAGTTGGTGGTTTGAGTCTACCTTGGAAGAAAAGCTTAATGATGTTCTGAAAAAGCCACTGAAAACCCCCTGACACATGTGATGGCGCCATGAGCTGAAACCGATGCGCCAGCACCTGCTGTCTTTTATTGGTTTAGTTAATTTTCTCAGCTACCTCTATAAGCGGACACCCACTCCCCGGGCTCACTGTCCAGCTACTGAGGTTCACAGTGGAGGTGAAGGCTGCCTCTCACTTGAGACCCCTGGCTTTGACTAGATGAAGAACCTAAGGCTTTGAGAGAGCAATCCTGTCTCCCTCTAGTGGCTGAATCAGAAAGAGACGCCAGAAGTCGAACCCAGATTGAACCCCACACTCTGCGCGTTCCACTCCCAAATGCCACCGCTAGGGGGCGCACGCTCAAACGTTTGGGCTTCAAGTGTCCACACTTGGTCAAAAGTCCTGTACTACCTGTATGGCTGGGCCTCGGAGATGAACTTGCGCTGCTCCAATGGCCCCGCGCTGGCTCGGAGTTCCTTCACCACCACTTGAGCTGGGGTGTAATCGGAGAAAATCTCCCCCAGGATAACCTGGTCGAGGGGGACCCAGGAGTCACCTCCACGCCCTTTCCTCAGCCCCATTCCCCAGAGACCAATTCTAGTCCACCGTACACGTCCCAATTTGCCCCTCCTTTCCCACTTCCCACTCTCTATCCCACCACCTTCGTCCCTCCATAGGGAAGTAGGGGGAGAGACTCACGGGCCCAGAGTCCGATGGACGCAGGGACGGATGGAAGGATGGACAGACGGATGCGTGGAGAGCCGGGTGGCGTGGCGGAGTGGTCGATGGAGTGAGGAATGAGGTGCTGACGGACAGATGTGGGCGGAGGGGCAGGCAGGAGCAGATGAGAGGTGAGCAAAGGCGCTCGGGATGGGTAGGTGGAGGGACGCAGTGGGGAGGGGCAGATGAGACGTGGTGACAGACTGCATGGGGGAATGGACACAGCAGAGGAGCACAGTCCCAGATAGTAGGGAGTCCTGCACCCCAACTTCAGCCCCACTCACCTTCCCAAACCAACCGTTCCCAATCTCCTGTAAGTAGCTGAGATGCTGGCGGCTAAGGCCCAGTGGAGTGGTCATGTCTGGGGGTGAGAAAGGGAGGCCCCTGAGCCTCTCTCCCCTCACAAGTGCTCACCAACACCATACTTCCAGGGCAGTATCTTTTCATTGGCTTCCCCCAACATTCCATAATGGGATCTCAGCTTACCCATTGGCTGTCTCCCTATATCCTGTTGCCTGATTTCTGCCTCCTTCATTGGCTGCCCACAAGATCCTAGCATCCAATCTGTTCTTTCTAAAATCCTGTGACGTGGTTTCAGCCTCCCATTGGCTGCGTTGAGACCGAGATGTAGGTTGACCTCACTATTGGTTGTCCCTCCCCTAACGGTCCCTCTGGTTTTGCATTGAGCAATGCCTCCCTCCCCACCCCCAAATAGTCCTTGGGTGGTGCAAATAGTGCTCGACTGCTAATGAAAGGTTGGAAGTTTGGATCCAGCCAAAGGTGCCTTAGAAGAAAAGCCTGGCGATCTGCTTTCCCCCAAATCAGTCATTGCAAACCCTCTGGAGCACATGGCGGCAGCCAGGAGGCAGACTCTCTCCATGGCAACTGTTTTGTGCCCCCCCCCCCCCAAGGTGATCGCGGTCTTCCTACTGGCTGCCCTTGGCCACTGCGGGAAGTTTCTGAGGTCCCACCCCTCTGTACCCGCGGACCGGGGAATCTCTGGTCCGGGCTGGGGCAGTACCTGAATGTGAAGGCTGTGGGGCAGGCATAGGCAAGGACACCTCAGCCAGTGGGAGAATGTAGACATCAGGTAGAGACTGTGAAGAGGACGTCTCCTCCGCTGGCGGAGTGTATTCCCCAGAGCAGTCCTCCCCTTCTGGGTTCTCAAATTCCTGGGGCCGGACGGGTGAAGGATGGAGCTGAGAGACTCGCCATCATCCTTCTGGAGTCCCCACCGTCCTCATAGCTGTTCCCCAATCCCCGCCCAATTGCCACCCAGGGTTTGCGATGTCGCACTAACTTCAGGTCCTCTAACTATCGGGTTCCCTAGCCCTTCCCCATACCTGCCACCTGGGTGGAGGGGAAAGGAACTTGATAGGGTCTTCCTCCCCACCTTGAATCCAACTCCACCATGCACCTCACCTTGAAACCGACATCGCCCCGTTTGCAGCACAGACAGGTGAGGAGGAGGAAGATGAAGGCCAGCAGGCCAGAGCAGGAAATGAGGACCACAGCGTATGGGGGAGCCAAAGGGGCGCGGCCCAGGGCAAATCCATCTGTGGGTAAAGGGCTGGGCTGGAGTCCAGGCTTCAAGTCCCTGCCTCCGGTACTCCATGCCCCGCCCACCTGGCAAGTCTTGGACTACAACGCCCATAATGCTCTGCCACCAGAGGCCTCTTGGCAGAGGAGCCGGATGGCCCGGGGAATCGTGGAAGTTGTAGTTTGGAGTCTTCCCAGGTGCTTGGGTGGGGGTCTGGCGGGGGGTCACTCCCTCTCTGCCCAAGCTTGTACGACCCCTACCCCAATCCCTCAATTTAGGTTTAGATATATTCCAGTGAGCATTAAGGGAAGGAGCCTGGAGCTACCAGGATTTAAAATATTCTTCCACTAGGCAGCCTCATTACTCCCTATTTGGGAAACACGATGAGCCCCCAACTGGAGACTAGGAGGTCCTTGCCCTTTGATGGGACCCTCCACTCCAGCTGAAGAGGTGGAGACTTGTCAATTTTGGGGAGTCTTGGACCACACGCATGTCCTATATCTCCAGCACAAGCCTCTGAGAAGGGAATTCCGCAAGCTCTGGGTCTCCTCCAAACCTGAACCAGCTCCCTGTGCTGTGTCCCCCTTAGAAGTAGTGCTCTGCCCTCTGCCCTCAGTCTTCCCAGAGGCCCTGCGCGTCCCCGACTCCTGTACACACCTGCACACGCGTGTGCACACACGTTGCTTAAGCGCACCCCCTCCCCGCCGCCCCCCAGCCTCCCACAGGCCCTGCTGACAGCGGCCCGTCCTCGCAGCTCCTCAGGCCCCGCGCGGCTATGGGAAAGACGCACAAACAGGTGAAGGGGACCAAGCCCCGCACACAGACCCTTGGGCAGGCCGCGATGGGGGCGGGGGCCGCCGGATTGGCCGATGGCCCGACAGACTCACCGGGGTGGGCCGGGGATGCCAGGCAGCCGGAGGCAGAGACGGCCGCGAGGAGGATGAAGGCGCTGGGGGCAGGCATCTTGGCGAGGATGGAAGGGAGGTGGAGGAGGTGGCGGCTGGGGAGGAGGGGGGGGCGGGCCCTCAGCCCCCAGCCATGGGGACCCGCGCGACCCTGGCCTCCCCCCGGCCCAGGAGAGGGGCAGGAGACGCAGGACAGGGGGAGGGAGGGGTTGCTTACTGGCTCAGGTACCCCCCTCCCCCTCTCTGAAGAGACAGACAGATGAAGGGACGGAGAGGCGGACAGAGGAGAGGAGCTGGGGAGCCGGGGTTGCTGGGGTGGGGGGGAGAGGGTAAGATGGGGGGGAGAGACTAAGAGCCCCGCCCCCGAGGGCAGCCAGGATTGGGGGAACAGAGAGCCTGTCACAAGGAGGGTGGGAGGAGGGAGGATGGAGCGTTGTCATGGAAACTGGCTCCCGGGTAGCATTGGCTGCCAGGAGGAAGGGGAAGAGGGGAGGGGGAGAGACAGACAGGGACCGGCAGACCCCTGGGAGTGGGGCGCGGGGCCCACAGTGCCTGGCCCGGACATCACAGTGACATGCCACCGACTGAACACATGTGTCACACGTTAAGATGCAGCTGTCACGCCAGCACATTCAACCCACACACAGCTGACACACGTCGCAGGGACCCTCATAGACAGGCACATCACATACAAAGGTGGACAGCCATAGGCAGACGGGGACACGTACACGTCACACACAAAGACGCAGAGACGGCCGCACTGGGAATGTACAGGCAAGCCAGCCCGCGGCACAGATGCATTCCGCCACGCAAGAACTCCAAGTCTCACCAAGCCTCACACATGCCACAGACAAAGGTAAAGAGCCATGTCCACAGACACATGGCTCAGATCCATACAGACATGGACACACAGACATCCCAAACATGCAACAAAGAACAGCCATAGATAAAACATCACACACACATACACATCACACATATACAGAGCGTCACTTGTACTGAAACATGTAGACACACATCACACACCCTCAGAGAAACATATCACATACATGAACACACATCACACGTGAGCACAGACACACCATCTCACACACGAACACAAATATATGTGCATACACAGACACATCATAGCCACTCAGCTTCACTTGTACAGAGACACATACACACATCATACTAACAGACACATCACATACACAAAAATACACCCAATACATACATGTACATAGACATGTTGTTAAGTGCTTTCAAGTTGGTTCCTACTCATTGCTACCCTTTATAGGGTTTCCGAGGAGCTGCTGGTGGGTTTGAACCACCAACTTTGTGGTTAGCAGTCCAGTTCTGATCCTAAAGCACCACACCAGGAGTCCATAGGGTCACGGAATAGAGATCACTCACACACTAACACACAGGCACACATTACATCCACAGATACATATGGACACAAACAACTATGTGGATACAGAACCACATATAACATACACAGAACCATATACATGGGTGAAGCTACACAAACAATCACATACAAAAGTACACATAAAGGTGTCACATGTAGACATGCATCATCTACAAATATACAAAGGCACACAGACCAAATACATAAATAACACAAAGATTCACACACTCCATACCTAAACATGCCTTGAAACACACACACACACACACACACACACACACACACACCTACAAATGTAACACACATTTCAGACATGGTTACAAAGACACATTGCCCAACCACAGTCACACTGAACATTCAGGAGTACACACAGACACATGTAGTACACACAAAAACTCAAATGTACTACACATACAAAGATACACACAGACACATACTTCACAAATACCCATATTTCCTAGGAGTTTACACTTAACACACGACACAGCCATAGGCATCCATCTCATACAAAAGATACATAATCATATTTTTGATGAATTTATTTATTCTGATGAGCAGTTGCTATGGGCCAGGTATTGTTCTCAGCACTTTACACATACGTATTATTTTTTATCCTCACAGCCCATTGCACAGATGAGGAAATTGAGGGTCCTGCCCTAGGACACGCAGCCGGAAGTGGCAGCACTGGGCCTGGAACCCGTCTGTCACAGACGCAGACACAACAGACAAGGACACACACATCCCGTGGCAAACCGCCGCCGTCTCGGGGCCCCACCCCACCCCACAGCACCCCAAACTGCAGACACACCCAGAAGCATGAAGTCCCACCCTCGGTGCGGACGTCGCCATGGTCCGTGGGCACCTGCGATGCGTCCTGCGCTGAGTGAGGCTGGGTCGGAGCTACGCACCCGGGACGCAGCCTCAGCAACGCACCACGTGGGCGGTCCAGACGTCCCCAACCCCAGGACGTCTCACTCTCGCCCTCCAGCGGGGGCCCCAGGCTTTGCACCCAACGCGCAGCCGTGGCACCGGCACGCAGAGTGCAGGCGGTTCCCAAGCCCCGCATTGCACAATCGGGGGCGCGGGAACGAGGGGAGGCGCGGATGCCTCCTGAGGGGTTTCTTTAGAGAAACTGAGGCAAGCTGCTCGTGGGGGAATTCTGAAAGGAGAGAATCTTGCCTCAGGGGCGGACTGACCATTATGCAGGTGGAACAGAATTTAATGGGGGAAGATTAGGAAAGATGCAATTATCGGCTCTTCTGACTGAAGGGCATAGAGCCTTGGGGAAGCAGAGGCTTACGGGAGATGTAGTCTCTCGACTGAGAAGAGCGTGAAATGTAGTTCCGGTTCATTTTGGCGGGAGGGGCAGGTTAAGCATCTGTGGGGGATTAGACATTGCTTGGATAGTAGTGACTGCTAATGAGAGCCTGTTGCCTGCGTTTTTGGAGATGATGTGGGAAGAATTCTTGTCCTAGGGAGAGGCCCGAAGTTCCTGGGCCGTCCTTATGGTTAACGGGCACCTCTGAATGGACTAGAACTGCCAAAGTTATAAACTGAGTTCTTAATCACTTGTGCCACCTCCTCAAAACCAAGCAACCAAACCCTTTGCCACTGAGTGGGTTGCAAGTCATGGAGACTCCATGTATTACAGAGTAGGACTGCTCCATGGGGGTTTCTTGGTTATAATCTTTATGAAAGTAGATTGCCAGGCATTTCTTCCGACTTCCTGATGGGTGGATTGGAATCACCAACCTTTCAAGTTAGTATCCGGGAGCAAACTGTTTGTGTCATCCAGGGACCCCTAGGACCTGAAACCCTTTCATGGTGTCCACAGTCAAAAATTATTTTCATACTAACATTGAGACATTTTCCACTCTCATTCCCATATAGCTGTACAGTGGAGGTTTCCAGAGACTGTCTGAAGAATGCGGAATGTGATCTTGAGACAGGCAAAGGCAGAAAACAGTTACAGGGATTAGTTCTTTTAATCAATAAAAACAGCTTTATATATTAACTTACAACTGGTTAATTATTGCTATTTTCCATGAAAATTTTTCAATAATTATATTTTAAATGATAAGTTTTAATTTCTAATGTAACTATTGCTAGGCATAATCCACATAGATAGCTATAGTCCTTTGGGGTGTTGAAGGAGCCCTGGTGGCACAGTGCTTAAAGTGCTTGCTTGCCAACTGAAAGGTTGGCAGTTCGAATCCAGCAGCTTCTCAGCTGGAGACAGATGGGGCACTCTTCTTCCATCATGTATTACAGCCTGAGAAGTCCTATGGGGCAATTCTGTTCGGTCCCACAAAGATGCTGTGAGTCAGAATTGACTTGATGACATGGGAGTTTGTTTTTGTGTGTGTGTGTGTGTGTGTGTTTTTAAAATAATTTTTAAGAGTGTAAGGCATGAGAACTGCATATACATATACCCAAATCGTCAAAAAATTTTGTTAAAAATGAAGACAGTGGAATTTACCATAAACATTAGCGAGCCTCCTCAAATGTATTCTGGTCCCAATGGAAAAATAACTTGTAACATAGGTATTATGGACTGAATTGCATCACTCAAAATAAACTATTTCGAAGTCTTAATCTGTGTCCTGGAGTGGCCCTGTTATGTTAAGCACTGGACTGCTAACTGCAAGGCCACCAGTTGCTCCTTGGAAACCCTAGACAGGGTCGCTATGAGTCAGAACCGACTCAAAGGCACTTAACAACAACAATCAGCGTTTCTGTGAATGTAACCCTATTTGGGAATAGGGTCTTTGAAGATGTTGT
Source organism: Chrysochloris asiatica (assembly GCF_000296735.1). Lineage (NCBI taxonomy): Eukaryota > Metazoa > Chordata > Mammalia > Afrosoricida > Chrysochloridae > Chrysochloris > Chrysochloris asiatica. The sequence goes on from NW_006408634.1 coordinate 6,490,813, forward strand.
CCATTAACATGGAAGCCTACTGAAGCCAGGAGGAGGTCCTAAGCCAATATGAGTTGTTCTTATAAAAGACAACACACAGAAACAGAGAGACAGACAGAAGGATGCCTGTGATGCTGCAAATGGAAACCAAGCGTAATAGTTAAGGTTTTGTGGCAACGTGACTGGGCAGGGTTCTCTGTGCTTTGGCAGTTGAGTCATTGTTAGCCCCCACGCTGTGATTTGGTGTGATAAGCCACCAAGAGGATTAAGAGTAGGGTAAGGAGCTTTGGTAAAAACCAAACGGCCACCACTCGTCTGTCTGTCGTGCTGTGGTGGATTGAGTTGCTGTGATTCTGAGGGCTATACCACCGGTGTTTTGGATA
>NW_006408634.1:6492243-6507209 GCF_000296735.1 Chrysochloris asiatica
GTGCACTTTGAATTTGGACTTCTAAACTGTGAGAGACAAAATATCTGCTTGTTAAAGCCATCCACTTGTGGTATTTCTGTTACGGCAACACTAGAAAACAAAGACACTAAGAAATGTTCATGAATGTTCATAGCAGCATTGTTTATAATGGCCCCAAAATAGAAACTGGAAGGCAAGAGAGACGCATGAAACACATCCTGTCTCAGAGCCTTCAGGATGAATCAATGTGACGGACACCTTGATTTAGACTTCCAGCCTTCCAAACTCTGAGACAATATATTTCTGTTCTAAGACACCCCATTTGTGGTGGATGTAGTCTCCGACTTAATGACTTGCATTCCAACAACTCCTACCTAAGTTGGTAATGATGTAAGTCAAATACCTCTTCTTTTTTTTTTTAAGTTTACATTTATTATTATTTATTGCCAGTATCTTTATAAATTCCATCCTTTAAATACCTGCAAGTGAACATCTGAGAATGATACACTGGTAAATGGCTCAGTACAACATCGTATGTGTTGTTGTTGTTATGTGCCGTGGAGTCAGTTCCGACTCATAGCGACCCCTGTACAGGGTTTCTGAGGCTGAAAATCTTTATGGGAGCAGGAAGCCTCATCTTTCTCCCACAGAACAGCTGGTAGTTTCGAACTGCTGACCTTGAGGTTCACAGCCTGATTCGTAACCACTACGCTACCAGAGCTCCTTTAACACTATATGTACTCTGTTTTATATCACTTATCTATCAATATGTTATACTGTGATGCTGGAATCTATGCCACTGGTATTTCAAATACCAGCAGGGTCACCCATGGTGGACAGGTCTCAGACTAAGAACAGACTAGGATGAAGGAATCTGTGATCCATTTCTGAAAAATTAACCACTGAAGAAAACCTTACAAATGGCAGCGGAGCATTGTCTGACGAAGTGCTGGAAGATGAGAACTCAAAATACTTCTGGGGAAGAGCTGTCTTCTCAAAGTAGAGTCAGCTTTAATGACATGGATGGAGCAAAACTTTCCAGAACCTTCATTTGCTGATGGGGCAGAACTTAACAGTAGAAGGACCAACTGACACCAATGGGTTCAAACCTAACCTTTGTGAGGATGGTAAGGACTGGCCACTGTAGGCAGTAACTCGAGGGCACCTAACAACAACAACAACAACAACACATATTACTACTGATGGTTGTTGGCGGCTCTGTGCCGTGGAGTAGGTTCTGATTCATAGCGATCCTGTATAGGGTTTCCATGGCTACAAACTTTTACAGGAGCAGAAAGACTCATCTTTCTCCAGTGGAGCAACTGGTAGATTTGAACTGCTGATCTTGTGGTTAGCCGTCCAGCTCATAATTACTAATGATGAGATGTACAAAACGAAACCACCCCACTAAACACCCCCCCCCCAAAAAAAACCAAGCAGTTGTAAATGCAGTTATTTGTACTGCAAATACATCGTAAATCAGGGACCACCTGCGCTTTATTAGGGCAGTTCCAGGATACTAACAGAGTTGGCTGGAGTGAAACAGAAACACAGCTTACTCAAGAGAAAGTGAGGCTAGATAAGCCAGGAGAAGAGGAGCCAGGAACAGCATACCGAGGCAGAGGGAACTGCATATGCAAAGAGGAGCGTAAAGAGGTCACTGTCATGGAAGTGAAATGAACACAGATGTGATTTCCTTCTCACTGAGGCTCATCTGCCTTCAAGGAGACCTTGCTAAGGAGGAGGCAGGCTCTGGGTAAATGTCACACAAATTCAAGTGCAACTACAAACAATGCCAAGTACCAAGAAAGAGAAGGCCAAGGGGGGGTGGGGGTAGGCTGTGTCATTTAGATTGGGAGAGGAAATCAGAGTGGAGGTGGCAGTAGGGGGGATGGAACAGGGTAGGTGGAGAGTGAGGCAAAGAGTTCTAGGGCAGAGGGAGTAGCACTGGGGGTAGTTCCGAGGCCAGACAGCTCTCGGGACATGTAAGAAGTAAAGGAAGACCAGTGTCTGTCTGATAGATGAGCCTGGGGGAAGAATTTGGGTTTATTCTCAGCCAATAAGGAGCTAGTAAGGAGCCCTGAGGGATTCCTGGTGTGCTGCTGGATGGAAAACCACAAAGTCAGCCGTTCAAACCCACCAGCCACTCCCTGGAAACCCTATACAGGGGCATTGTGAGTCGGAACCAACTTGACAGCAAGTAACAATAAAAACAAGGTGTTCTGAAAACACCCTAGTGATGCAGTGGGTTAAACATTGGGCTGCTAACCACAAGGTCGGCAGTTCCAACCCACCAGCTGCCCCACGAGATGAAGCCATCTGCTCCACCCATAAAGACTTACAGCCTAGAAAACCCTGTGGAGAGGTTCTCTGTTCTATAGTGCCATCATGAGTCAGAGTCAGCTAGGCAACAATGGGGTACACGTGGTTCTGGAGTGGATTCTAGCTCAGAGCTACCTTAAAGGGCAGAATAGAATTGCTCCATAGGTTTCCCTTGGCTGTAAGTCTTTACAGAATCAGACTGCCATGGTTTTGGGTGGGATGGAACCGCCGACCTTTTGATTCTCAGCAGAGTACTTAAGCACCGCACCACCGGGACTCCTGAGAGTTATCACGTGATCTAGCAATTCCATTCCTAGGTAGTACCCAAAAGAAAGGCACACATGCAGCCGTGCAAAAACCTGTGCACAAATCTTCAACAGCAGCCCTGAACTAGGAAGAGTCCAAGGGTTAAGGGATCAACACTATGGGATTTATTCATCAGGAGCCCTAATGGCACAGTGGGTTAAGCATCAGATCGCAAGGTTGGTGGTTCAAACCCATCAGCTCCCTGTGGGGGAAAGATGAGGCTGTCTGGTTTCATAAAAGATTTACAGCTTCAGAAGCCCTACGGGGCACTGTCCTCTACGGTCACTCTACGGTCACTATGGGTCACTATGCTCTGTCCTCTACGGTCACTATGGGTCAGAACCAACTCCATGGCAGTGGGTGGCCTGTCCCTACAATGGGATATTACTCAGTTACAAAAAGGAATGAAATACTGCTCCGTACTGCAATTTAGATGAACCTCAAAAACATTGTTGTTAAGTGCCATTGAGTCGGTTCCGAATCATAGAGACCCTGCATAGGGTTTCCACAGAGCATCCTGTGAGCTTGACCGCCCACCTGGCAGTCACAGCGCCACACCAGGATTCCATAAAAACATTAAGTGAAATGAAAGGAACTAGACACAAAAGGACAAATATTATAGGATGCCTTGTTGTTGTTGATATGTGCGGTCAAGTCGGTTCCGACTCACAGAGACCCTGTATAGGGTTTCCAAGGATCAGCTGGTGGGTTGAACCACCGACCTTGTGGTTAGCAGTCCAGTGCTTATCCTACAGCGTGTATACTAGTCCATGGTGGTGGTGGTGTGCCGTTGAGTAATGACCCTGTATAGGTTTACCTAGGCTATAAATCTTTAAGGGAGCAGAAAGCCTCATCTTTCTCCTGAGGAAAGGCTGGTGGATTAGAACTGCTGACTTTGCAGTTAGCCACTCAGTGTGTAACGCACTATACTACCAGGGTTCCTGTACTAGTTCATAGAGTCAGAAGATAAATCAGTGGTTGCGGACGTGGGAGGAACTGAGTAATGATTGCTAAAGAGTGTCCTTATGGGAGGGTGAAAATGTTCTAATATTGACTGTGGTGATGAATGCAGAATTAGAATTATACAAAAAAAAAAACCAGTGACTGGTACACTTGAAATGGTAAATAGTAAGGAATATGAACTGTATCTCAATAAAGCTGTTGAACATAAACGCAGTCAAGAAGTCAAACGACTTACTTCATTAGGCAAATCTGCTGCACGTGACCTCTTGAAAGTGTTCAAGAGCAAAGATGTCAGTTTGGGGACTATGGTGCACCTGACCCAAGCCATGGTATTTTCAACTGTCTCATATGCATGTGAAAGTTGGACAGTGAATAAGGAAGAACGTAGAAGAATGGATGCATTTGAGGTATGGTGTTGGTGAAGAATATTGGAAGTACCATGGACGGCCAGAAGAACAAACAATCTGTCTTGGGGAAAGTACAACCAGAATACTCTTTAGAAGCGAGGATAGCAAGATTCGTCTCTCATTCTTTGGACATATTGTCAGGAAGGACCCGTCCCTGGAGAAGGACATTAGGTAATGCTGGTAAAGTGGAGGATCAGCGGAAAAGAGGAAGACCCCCAGTGACGTAGAGTGACACAGTGGGCAGCAACAATGGGCTCACACAGAACTCCAGTTTGAGGATGACACAGGACTGGACAGGGTTTTGTTCTGTTGTGCATAGGATTGCTATGAGTCAGAACTGACTCGACGGCACCTAACAACAACAAAGCTATTGAAGAACAACAGAATGCACAGAGAGACTTTTATCATCTGCACATGACCTAGTTCTTAAGAAACTCATCCCCAACCAAGCCCACTTCCAAATAGGGTTTCTGAAACTAAATCTTTATGGGAGCAGACAACCTACCTCATCTTTCTCCCATGGAGCTACTAGTGGATTTGAACTATTGACCTTGTGGTTAGCAGACCGACACCTAACGTGCCGCACCACCAGGTCTCCTTTGGTACGTAGGGCATCCTTGACAAACATTGTTTATCAATCGTACTATGATGGTGATTCTGCTGAAACCCCAATCAGCTCAGGTCTCTCTTCTGCTCAGCGCCTTCTTGTGGTCCGTGATTCCCTCAACAGAGCCCCCAAGCCAAACCGGCTGCCCTCAGTTCCAACTCATAGCGACCCTATAGGACACAGTAGAGCTGCCCATAGGGGTTCCAAGGCTGCAGACTGTCCCATCTTTCTCCGTGGAGCTGCTGGTGAGTTCCAACTGCTGACATTTTGTCTGGCAGCCCAGTTATTAACCATTGCGCACGCAGCCAGAGCTCCTAAGTATCCAGTAGTGGGGATTAACTAAATAAATGATTAGTTGAGATTCTTGGGTGCTGTTGAGTTGATTTTGACTTTTAGTGACCCTCTAGGACTAAGTAGAACTGTCCCCTAGGGTTCCCAAAGCTGTGCTACCTAAACCAGCCGCCTCATCTTTCTCCTGAGGTGGGTTCAAACCACCAACCTTTCAGTTCACAGCCCAACACTTAATCCACTGTGCTACCAGGGCTCTTGGACTGCCTTCTCTGCCCTCATTTCCCACCTTCTCTCTGCCCTCACCCATCAGCTTTTCCTCCTCCAATCCAAACATAGTCCTACCTCATAGCACCTGCTGCTTCCTCCACCTGGAATGGTCTTCCCCGGATATCCACACGGTGGCTCAGGTCTCTGCTCAAATGTCACCTCCTCTGTGAAGCCTTCCTTAACCACCTTAGTAATAATTACACCCCCTGTCCCCCACCGCCAAATGCACGTGGAACTCCCCGTTTCCTGTCCAGTCAGGCGTCACCTTCACACTCCTTGTTACATCTGAACCTACTGTTGTGGACACCATGTCTATCATCGCGTTGGGGGTCTTCCTCATTTTTGCTGACCCTCCACTTTTCTAAGCATGATGTCCTTCTCCAGGGACTGGTCCCTCCTCATAATGTGTCTAAAGTATGAGAGATGAAGTCTAAGCCATCCTGGCTTCTAAAGAACATTCTGGCTGCACTTCCAACACAGATTTATTTGTTCTTCTGGCCATCCATGGTACATTCAATATTCTTCCTTCATCATTGTTGTCGTTAAATGCCATTGAGTCCATTCCAATTCGTAGTGACCTGTATAGAGTTTCCAATGAGTGACTGGTGGGTTTGAGGTGACGACTTTGTGGTTAGCAGTTCAGTTCTTATCCCACAACACCACACCAGGACTCCTGGGACACCCTAAATCTTTCACTTGCTCTTGGGAACTGTTTTTTTATTTTGAAGATATGGGTATGTATGTAATTGGTCCACATATAGCCCAATTGTCACCTGCTACAAATGGAAGAGAACTGGGAGAGAGTTGTGCCACTGCGGCCCTGGGCCTTCTGAGCTATAGCCTCATCCCAGAGGTCAGGCTTCCTGATTGGGTGATGGATAACTCTTCTTTCCCAACTTTTGAGAAGTGTGTAAAGCCTATAGTTGAGAAGAGACAACCATCTTTTTGGGGCTGCCTGGAGTATTTGAAGCAGAGGTGGTTGTGGTAGAATCCTAAACACAGACTCTGAGATCCAAGAATTCCAGGGTGATGTCCCATGGGCAGTAAATCAAACGCCTGTTGATGAGGAGTTGCTGTAGTGACTTTAAGACTAGGCCCCAGCTCAGCTGGCATTTGTTCACTCCAAAGATTTCTACTACAATATCTGGCAAGACTCCCATCAGGCTCTGCAAAGCCTGTTTCTCAGTAGCTACCTTCTGCTCGTGGGTCCTCACAGGTCGAGGTAATTCAGGCAAAACGTCCCCAGGCCAGATGAACTCCTGAACAAGTCGGAGGTATAGCCAGCGCTATAGACATGTTAGATTAGCTACCTGTACCTCTAGCCACCTCTGAATTAGAGTTCCAAAGATCAGATGAAGAACTTTTTTGCATGTTTTCAGTACATAACCATCGCCACTGTTCCATGAGCAACAAGAGGAGCAGATTCAGGGCTGTATCAGCTAACTCTGTCTCTGTCCCAGGATCACTGTTGTTAAGGTCATAGGCTGGCATAGCTACAGTCTCTCTCCCCTCTTAGAACCTCACAAAGGTGGGGGTTTCTTTCTTGTTTCTGCTGTCTCCCCAGTGCCTACCAGGGGTCCTGGCACACAGTTAAACCTCACACACTGCCACCGAGCCTAGTGACCCTTTATGAGACCATAAATCTTCATGGGAACACACAGCCTCATTTTTCTCTTGCAGGGCAGCTGGTGGATTTGAATGTACCACCATACGGTTAGCATCTAATGCCTACCTTTAACCCACAGCGCTGCCAGGCCTTCTTTGGCACACAGTAGGTACTCAATAAATATTTTCCAAATGGATGAACAAGCCATTAACTGTTGTCGCATTTACTTCCGGGTTAAAGCCGCGGCCCCTCCATAGTCGCTCTCGTCTCACCCACTTGCTGCAAACAGTTGGTGTGTGGACTCAACTGGTCCATTCCATTGAGAGGGACAAGCAGGGTGTTTGGGGGATGAAGAAGGGTGCGCTCGAAGAGAAGCTTTCAAAAGGGGTGATATTTCGGCCAATTGTGAGGCTGGGGGTGAGCTGAGGCTGGGGGTGGAAAAGGGAATTCGGCTTGGAACATTTCAGAAACTTCCAGCTGCTCCGCCCACTGCCTTCCCAGCTCAGTGGCTCGGGCCCAAAACCTCAGAGTCATTGCTGACTCCTGTCTTCTTCTCACACCCCCACATCCTAATGTACCAGCTAATCCTGTTACCTCCACTTTCAAAAGCTCACCAGAGGTGGACCACTGCTCACTGCCTCCTCTCCCACCTTTATTGTTGGCTTGGACTATTGAGGTAGCTGCCTTGCTGGGCTCCCCCCTTTGCCTTCACACCCCTCTCTCCATGGTTCCTTCTCACTACAATAGTCAGGGGAAGCTATTAGCACCTGTCTGTTTTTTGTTTTGTTTTGTTTTATCTCGGACAGCTACCACAGAAGCATCCCAAGTGGATGGCTTTAGCAGACAAGTAGATTCTCTTTTGGGTGAGGCAGCTCCACATCTGAATTCAGGGCACCTACTCGAGGGCAAGGCTTTCTCTCTGTGGGCACTGGGGGATGGCTTTTGTCTCCTGTCAACATCTGTAGCCCTGGTGTTCCTTGGAGATCTCCAGGCATCTTGACGTCAATCTTCCCCTGCGTCTAGGAGGTTCTCCGCGCAATGTCCCCAGGTCAAAAGGCTGCACGCATTCTTGGTGGTTCTGAGGTCCTTCCTTCTGGCTCCTCGAATCTTTGTAAGATAAAAGTTGGTGCAGGCCACACCCCATGGAGAACCGTCTTAGGTGGGATCAGGGCTGTGACCTGAATAAGCCTTCCACCCTAATCTCCACCCTAACCCTCTTACGTCAGATCAGGACTGATCACATCAGATCACATGATAGAGAGTGATTACCTCATTGCGTAACTGCTGATCCACCGAGAATCATGGCCCGGCCAAGCTGACATATACATTTGTTAAGTGAAGCACCATGTACTTGACTCTAACTCATATCGACCTTGTATAGGATTCCCAGTTAGTGGCTGGGGGGTTTGAACCACCGACCTTGCGGTTCAAACTGACCTTGCAGTCCAGCGCTTTAACCCACAGCGCCATACCAGGACTCTGACATGTATTCAGGGGACACAATTCAATCCACTAACAACACCTAGGTCAGCTCCTGCCTCTCCTTGGCTCCCAACTCTTCTGTGGCTCCCACCTTGCTTGGAATAAAAGCCGGAGTTCTCCCCGACAGTCCATATTTCCTACATGACTTGGTCTTGAATCCTTCTCTGCTTTGGTTTTCTCCTGGCCTCAGTCCCTTTCTCATTCCCAGTCCTCAGTCCACACTAGCCTCCTCTCTTTTCCTTGAACACCAGTAATTAGGAAACTACCTCAGGACCTTTGCACTGGCTGGTTTTCATTGGCAAATGCCCTTTCCCCAGTTCCACCTGGCTAACACTCTTGCGTTAATCACATCTCTGCCCACGTCTCCTAATCAGGGTGGCACGCCAGAACTCTAAGTTACAAAGCAGCAGCTCAGCTCTTTGCCTGCTCCAATCTCTTACAAATTATAAAAAACCCCCACTGCCGTTGAGTTGATTCCAAATTATGGAACTGTTCCATAGAGTTTCCTAAGTTATAATCTTTACTGATTTTTTATTTGTATTGTAGTTTGGGTAAAAGTTGACAGAGCAAATGACATTCCCATTGGTTCCCCATATACATTTTACTTCATTCACATTGGTTGTAAGCCCTGCAATGTATCAGCACGCTTCACACTTCTTCCTTGGTTTCCTCATATCTATTTGTCCTTCTTTCCTGCCCCTTCATGCCTTCTGAGTTTTGTTTTGGGGCAAATGTTGCCTATTTGGTTTCCTAGGGTTGATTCTACTGAGTTTACTATTCTCTGGTGTTCACGTTGTAAACCGGTCTAGTGATTGGTTGTTGTTGTTAAGTGCTGTGGAGTCGATTCCAACTCATAGTGACCTTTTGTAGGGTTTCTGAGGGGCTGCTGGTGGGTTTGAACTGCTAACCTTGTGGTAAGTAGTCTAGTGCTTATCCTACAGCGTCACATCAGGCATCCGTTTGGCTGAGAGCTAATCCCTGGGTTAGTGGGGTGAGTTCAGTTGCAAGCTTGAAGGGTGTCTAAAGGCCATAGTTTTGGAGGTTCCACCATTTTTATTATTTTGAATTTTATTTTACTTTTTTTTTTTTTTACTCCCTCTGTCCAGGAAGTTGTATTGAGATTCTGATCAAAGTGGTTAGTTATTGTTGTCAAGTCCCGTCGAGTTGATTCCGACCCATAGCGACGCTGTATAGGGTTTCCAAGGAGCAGCTGGTGAGCTTGAACCACTGACCTTGCAGTTCAAACAGCTTTGCAATCTGACGCATTAGCTCACAGCGCCACCCCAGGACTCCAGAGTGGTTAGTAGTGGTAACCATAGACCAGCTGGTTCTTTAGGTATCAGGGCTCTGGCTCATGTGGTCCATCAGGTCTTTCCCCCGTGGTGCTGCTGCGTGGCTTCCAACCATCAACCTTTGAGGTTACTAGCTTAGCACACACCATTTGTACCATGCAGAGACTTTTCACCATCCCCTTAGGGAACCAAACCCAAACCCACTCCCCTCAAGTTGATTCTGACTCCTAGTCACCTGTAGGACGAGTTGAACTGCCCCATAGGGTTTCCGAGGCTGTCAATCTTTACCAAAGCAGACTGTCCCTTCTTTGTCCCATGATTCTTTGCATTTAGTGATGCCTGATACTAATCTACGTATTTCTGATGTATTTCAACCTTTGCTTGTCCTGTGTTCTGTTGTCTCCCTGGCACCTGAAGGGGCTCAATCATTGTGTCAAGAAATGATCCAACAATGGAAGGGATGGGATTTCTGGATGGTTCTGTCTGTCGAGCCAAGGTGTACCCGTCGGGACCCTAGGGTAGAGTCGAATCAGAAAGGGGGGCATATAGTCTTGTAAAATTAAAGAGCCTCTTGTCATGAGGGATTGGAGGAGGGATAGTCCATGAGCCCAAGACGCTCATTGCCTAATTCATTCCCTCATTCATTCATAAAACAAACAGCTGTCTATCCACGCAGATGAGCTCAAGTGTACAAAAAGAAGGAAGCAGCAAAGATAGTAGTGTCAATAAAAATATTGCATATATTTTTATTATGATAAAATCCAGGCAACGTAAAGTTAACCACTTTAAAGTGAACAATTCAGTAGCATCTTGTAAAACTCACAATGTTGTGCAACCCTCATCGCTATGTAGCTCTACAGCATTCTCATCACCCAAAAGAAACCACACACCATTAAGCACCCTCTCCTCCTTCTCCACTTCCTCCAATGCCTAGGCCATCGCTAATCTAGTTTCCGCCTCTCTGTACGATTTCACTTATGAAATGTCATTGCATATATGACGTCATTACATATATGAAATGGTCAGAATCAGCAAAAGGCCTTTTGTGTTCTGGCTACTTTCAGCTGGTACAATCTTTTTTAAGGTTCATCCATGTTGTAGTATAGAATGTTCCTTTTAACGATTGAGTAACATTCCACTGTATAGATACAGCACAGTTTATGTGTCTAGTCATTGGATGATAGATGTTTGGGCTATTTTGAATATTCACGTTCAAATATTTGTTTGGACACCTGATTTCAATTTTCTTGAGTATATACTGTCTTAGTTAACCTGTGTTACTATAACAGAAATACCACAGGTGGCTGGCATTAACAAACAGATGCTTATTTTCTCACAGTTTAGAAGCCTGAAGTCAATTTTCTTATAGTTCAGAAGTCTGAAGCACCGACTCTAGGGGAGGTGTCTTGTCTCTGTTGGCTCTGGAGGGAGATCCCTGTCTCTGAGCGTTACTCCCTGGGTGATCGTCACGTGACTTGGCACGTCTCTTCCCCATCTCTGTTTCACTCATTTATTTATCTCTTCTATATTTCAAAAGAAATTCACCCCACAGACTCTCTGCACTAATTCTTCTTCAATGACATGATAAAGACACCCATTCCCAAGTGGGATTCTAATCACAGGGTGAGAATTAGGATTTACAGCACATATTTTTGAGGAGCATAATTCAATCTGTAACATATGGAATGGCTGAGTCATTTGGTAATTCTATGTTTAAATCTTGAGGGACCACCAAACTTTTCCACAGCAGCTGCACCACTTGAAATTGCTATGAGAAATGGACAAACAAGAGTGACAATTTCTCTACAGTCTTGCCAACACTGTTATTTTCTGTTTTGTTTTAAAATTATAGTTACCCTAGTGGGACCAGTGTGTTATTTTCTTGTGGTTTTCATTTGTGAAACTCATCCAACTTAAGATCTGTGCATATTCCTATGCGTAAGTTATACCTCAATGAAAGATGAAATAATAATTATAAGATGCATGACATCATTAGTCATTGCTGTTGTTGTTAAGTATTTTCTAGTCAAAGCAACCCTGTATAGGGTTTCTGAGAAGTGGTTGGTGGGGTTGAACTGCCAACCATGTGATTAGCCGTCCAGTGCTTATCCTACAGTGCCACATATCAAGTCTCTTCCAACTCATAGTGACCCTACGTACAACAGAACGAAACAGTTTCCGGTCCTACGCCATCCTCATCATTGTTGTTACAATTAAGTCCAGTGTTGTTTGTATTCACTCTGTTAAACCATCTTGTTGGGAGTCTTCCTCTTTTGTGCTGACCCTCTACTTTACTAAGCATGATGTCCTTCTCCAGTGAATGATCCCTCCTGATAAAATATCCAAAGTACTTGAGACAAAGTCTCACTATCCTTGCTTCAAAGGATCATTTTGGCTATACTTCTTCCAAGACATTTATTTGTTCCTCTGGTAGTCCATGATATAGTCAATATTCTTCACCAACACCATAATTCAAATGCATCCATTCTTCTCTGGTCTTCCTTGTCCATTGTCTAGTTTTCAAATGCCTCAGTTCTTATGGGTGATAGGTATTATTTTTAAGGTGAACTCGGGATCATTTTGGTTCAAAATTTGTAGACTATTTAGGGCAACTGTCTTGAAGAGGCCTTCAGTTCCAACTAATCCAGCAGGTTTAGGTGTTTTTAAGGAGTTTGAGGTTCTGTTCCCACATTTTTCTCTAGTTCTATCAGGATTCATCTATTGTGACCCTGATTAAAATAGTTAGAAGTGGTAGCTAGGTGCCATCTAGTAGGCCTTCTGGTCTCAGAGTAGATGATGCCATGGGGCATATAGACTGTTGGTCCTGTAGACAAATTTCTTCTTTGAGTCTTTGGTTTCCTTTTTTCTCTTTTGCTCTGGATGAGTAGCGACCAAAAGTTGTATCTTAGATGGTCCCTCACAAGCTTTTAATGTTCAATTTCCTTTTTATTTTTTAAAAATGTTTTATTGTGAATTATGTGATAGTTTACATGGGAGAACATTAGCTTTACATTCATCCTATCGTATATCATTTCATTGCAATGGTTACAATCCCCTCCATGCATCCTCAACCAACCAAAGGGTATACCCTGCAAGCCTGCCCCCTGGTTGTCAGCACACAGTCACTCTCCCTCTCTGGATCTAACATCCCCAGCCGCTGCATCTTTCCACGTCATTCATCTCTGCCCCCATCTCTGGCATCACTGCTTCTCTGGGTAAGGTCCACACCCTTGATGGTCTCAGGGACCTCCGCTCCTGGACTGCAAAGTTAATCACGCCCCTCCTTTTGTCAATTTCCTTTTTTATGTTTTCCTAAAGGAGCTCTAGTAGCGTAGTGATTACAAGTCAAGGTCAGCAGTTCAAAAATTCCAGCTGTTCCACAGGAGAAAGATGAAGCTTTCTGCTTCCATAAAGATTTACAGCCTCAGAAACCCTATGCAAGATTGCTATGAGTCAGAACCGACTCCACGGCACATAACCACCACCATGTTCTCATAGAACCTGGTTCCTTTCATTCAGAGCATCTTGTCTTGGCTAATTATTATTATGCTGTTGTTGCTATTGTTTGGTGCTGTAAACTCATCTCCAACTCATAATGACTGAACTGTCAGACACGACCCAGTCCTGTGACATCCTCACAATTGTTGCTGTGTTTGTGCCCATGTCAGCCCATCTTGTTGATAATCTTCCTCTTTTCCGCTGACCCTCCACTTTACCAAGCATGATGTCCTTCTCAAGGGACTGGGCCCTCCTGACAACATGTCCAAAGTATGAAAAGTAAAGCCTCACCATCCTCTCTTCTAAGGAACATTCTGGTTGTATTTCTTTTAAGACAGATTTGTTTGTTCTTTTGGCAAACCATGATTTATTATTATAGTATATTAATTAGTGTGATTATAAATCTCTTTCTCAGTAGGTATCAGGCAAGCAGGGACTGCGTTGGTTTTAATTGTAGTTGTATCCCTGAAGGCTAGCTTAATAAATATTTGTTGAACAAATGAATGACATCCTTTAGAATTGTTGTTTCAAAGGTCATCATTTTCCCACGCTCCCAGAGGTTCTCATACTTGAACCTACCTACCTTTGACTCAGGGATTCTTAGGCTAGGGCCAGAAGGCTTGTAGATAGAATGTATGGAGTCCATGAACATGGAAAAGGAAAAAAAAAAAAATCCTATCTCTGTTTTCACTAACTTCTAACTGAAATCTGGAATATCTTTCCATATTTTGTGGCCAATTGTATTTTCCAAAGATGGTCTCAACAATATCTTCCATTACACACGTTCTTCTAGAACGTTGCCACTCCCTCATCAAGAGTCTGTGTCTCTATCCTTCAAGTGTGATAGAATGTGATGGCCAAGGTCAGTTCATAAAAACACCACATACTGTAGATACATGTTGCAACGTGGATGAACCTGGGAAATCTTATACTAACTGAGAGAAGTCAGTCACAAAAGGAAAAATAATGTATGATCTGAGTTACATGAAATATCTATAACACGCAAGTGTAGAGGTCAAAGTTTTTTATTGGTAGTTACTGGGCGGCAGCGAGAGGGAAAGAAAGACACAATGCTTAGGGGACACGGATGATGGGAAAATTCAAGTACAGTTAACAGTGATGATTGAACAGCATGAAGAATAGATGTAATCTCATATGAATACTGTAGAAATGACAAATATTTTGTTACCAATATATTTACCTAATAATAATAATAAAAAAGAAGACAAATGGGGGAAAATTGTCTTGCTCTCTTAGGACATTCTTTTTTTTTTTAACTTTTTTTGTGAATTTAGTGAAGGTTTACAGAGAATATTATCAGTTTTACATTCAATAAATCCTACACTTCGTTTCATCTCAATGATTACAATCCCCTCCATGTAACAACAGTGATCCCGCTTCCTCCCTGTGGCCCCGGGTTCCATTCCACCCTCCTTCTCATTCCTTCTCAACTTCATTTTTAGGGAAATGTTGCCTTTTTGATCTTGAATCGTTGACCATTCCATGGTGAGGAAACCTTACTAGCGTTGTTGTCCCTCTATAGACTTATCTATTGCCACTGGCCTTTTGTTATGTTTTTTTGATTTTGAATTTCCCGGACAATTTCTCATCCCTTTTCCCCTATTCAGTTTCCTCCATCTCTGGCCTCTTTGCTGTTTCTTGGCCATAACAAACCTACTTCCACCTCCGGACCTTGGCACCTGATATTTTCTCTACTACCCTCACTACCCGTACCTTACATTGCTTTTTTTTTTTTTTCTTAAATGTTTTATTGTGAATTATGTGATAGTTTACATGGGAGAACATTAGTTTTACATTCATTGTATCCTATATCGTCTCATTACCATGGTTACAATCCTCTCCATGCAATCCTTCCCCCGTACCCCCCAGGTCTTCAGCACACAGTCGCTCTCCCTCTCTGGATCTAAAGTCTCCAGCTGCTCCAT
>NW_006408634.1:6509292-6509841 GCF_000296735.1 Chrysochloris asiatica
TTTCACTTCCAGTACAAATTCAACTTAAAGTCAGATTTAGGAATGGAACTCTTGTAATCTGGGGACAGGCTGTGTGTAACATGGTGTTTGCACAACATCCAAATCACAAAACATCTCTTTCATTGAACATACCCTAGACATTAAGCAACACATGACTATCAATGAGTATTACTGTTTGACCACTATGTTCTGGATAGTTTGTATAGTGATGCATGTAGATAGCAGGCCACAGTTGCATTAGCCATCCCATTGACTTTGTTCCTTCTGTAAGCTATTATCCTAACGATGGAAATCACACCTACTCCCACAGCACATCACAGCTGGTATAGTTTACCTTCTCAAGCTTTTGAAATCACAGTAATTCTTAGATTTGTTGCTAGATCTCATTACTTAGTGTATTAACCGTGAAGCACATATGTTGTTGTTGATAAGTACCTTTGAGTAGGTTCTGATTCACAGAGACCCTGTATAGTGTTTCCACTATAAAACTGCCGATTTTGTGGTCCAGGGCTAGTCCTACCAAAATGTATCTTTTAAAACACTTTGATA
>NW_006408634.1:6510278-6515142 GCF_000296735.1 Chrysochloris asiatica
CTCAGAAAGTTGGAAAAAAAAAAAAAAAAGCATGGTTCACACCAATCTAGTGTCAGAGACTTATTTAACACATTAATGAGAGAACAGTTGAGTGGCTGATTTGTTCAAGGAAAGATATGAGAGATGGTGGCTACGTTGTCAGTGACAGAGACCATGACAGAATGAGGTGATGCAGTGAGAGAACAAAAATACAAGACCTTCAGGACAATAGGTTTGGGAATTATCTTTGTACTCAACAAAAACAGCTTCAATATTCATAATTTGTTCTCAGTCATATATATATATATGAAACTTTCCCATCCTTGTAATACAAATACATTGAAAACATGTCAAACTTGTATTTCCTGATAATGAATGGTAGAAGCTGCAGATATTTTTCTTATTCACCGGATTTTTGTAAACAGATACATCTTTGGAATACAAAGTGTACTTCTTTTAATGAGGTAAAATTCCTTAGAATTTCTATTCATGAATGGAATAAATGGGTGAAATAATAATAATAATTTCAATGCATTCATTTCCAACAAGAAAGCATCCAGCTTTAGACCCTTAATTAATAATCAATGCTAAAACAAAGGTTCACCCCCCTAGAGCAAGCATTGACCGATTATGGACCTGGATGCTAAATCAACCCACTGCCTCTTTTGTCAATAAAATTTTATTGGAACATAGTTATGTCCATTCATTTACGTATTGTCTACAGCTCTCTTTGGGGTCCTGGTGTGGTGCTGTGGGATAAGAATTCGACCATAAGATCCGTTTGAACTGCAAGGGTGGTGGTTCAAACTCACCAGCTGCTCCTCGGAAACCCTATGAGTCAGAACCGACTCCATGATACTTAACAACAATGAAACATGGCTCTCTTTAAGAAGACCTGGTAGCACTGTGGGTTAGGCACTGAGCTGCTAACTACAAGGTTGGTGGTTCAAAGCCACCAGCCACTCTGCAGGCTACACCCATGAAGATGAAGTTGTCTGCTCCTGTAAGGATTCACAATCTCGGGAACCCTAGACAGGGCTGCTAGGAGTTAGAATCGCCTCAGTGGCAGTGGGTTTGGTTGTTTGGGCTAATGACTCTCTTTGTACTGTTGTGGCAGAGTTGAGTAATTGTGACCGAGACCACACAACTGTAAAGCATCTGGTGGTGCTTTGGTTAAGCACTCAGTGACTTACTGAAAGGTTGATAGTTCAACCCTCCCAGCAGTTGTGCAGAAGGAAGACCTAGAAATCTGTTTCTCTGAAGATTGCACTTGTGGCCCAATTTTCAGCCAGAGATTAAACAGGCATATAATGTGAACAATAACACCAGGGAGGCAAACAGCCCTTAGAACAATCAATCACTCTCTGAGAGCAGAAGTCTAGTATTTGTCCGGGGATAAAGCTCAGAAGGCAGGAAGCGGCAGGAGAGGAGGAATGATAACAGTAAACACAGGAGGAAGTGGGAAGAGTGTTGTTCCATGGTGCGGACTGCAATCAAGGTCACAAGCCAAAACGTGTATGAATTGTTCAGTGGAAAACCAATTTGCTCTGTAAGCTTCCACTCAAATCATATAGAAAAGACACCCACATAAAAAATGATCATAGCCAAGAAAACCCTATGGGACAGTTCGAATCTATCACACATGAGTGACTGCACGCAACAACCGGTGCCTAAGGTGTCAGCGGGACCCGCAGGGAAGCTTGTTAGACAATGCCTGAGGGCTGCACTGTCCACTATGGCGGCCACAAACCTCATGTAAAACCATATCAGTTGCCGTTGAGTGGATTTCAACACCTACTGACTATAGGACAGAGCTACCCCATATGGTTCTAAGGTACTAATCTTCACCAAAAACAGACTGCTACATCTTTCTCCCGCAGAATGGCTGTTAGGCATGAACTTTCTATTACTAAGCCCCCAGCCTTGTTTTGACTGATGATATTGAACTTCTCCATTGTCTCTTCCCACAGGTGTAGTCAGTTTGATTCCCTTGTATTCCATCTGGTGACGTCCGTGTGTGTAATTGCCTCTTAATGTTGTTGAAAAAAAGGTATCTGCAATGACTAAGTCGTTGGTCTTGCAAAATTCTGTCATGCCATTTCCAGCATTGTTTGTATTACCAAGGTCATATTTTGCAACTATTGTTCCTTCCTTTTTGTTTCCAATTTTTGCATTCCAATCACCAATAATTATCGATGCACCTTGATTTCATGTTTGATCAATTTCAGACTGAAGAAGTTGGTAGAATTCATCAATTTCCTTATCACTGACTTTAGTGGTTGGTGTGTAAACTTGAATAATAGTGGTATTAACTGGTCTTCCTTGTTGGTGTTGTTAAGCACTGTTGAGTTAGTTCCCGACTTCATAGTAATTGACCCTGCATAGGGTTTCCAAGGAGCGGCTGGTGGGTTTGAACTACTGACTGTGTGATTCAAGCCAACCTTGTGATTTAAACCGACCTTGCCAGATAGATCTTGAAATGCTCTTTTTGCCAGTGCATGCGATGTCACTCTTCAATTTGTCATATGATGTATGAGATCATATGACTATCATATAATAGATTCAAAATGGCCAATACCAGTCCATTTCAACTCACTGATTCATAGAATATCATTTTTCATTCATTCCATTTCATTTTTGATGACTCCCAACTGTCCTAGAAGCATACTTCGTACATTTCACGACCTGATTACTAGTCAGTGTTTACAGCTATTTCTTCCTATTTTGAGTTGCATCACATCAGCCAATGAAGGTCTCGGAAGTTTTGCTCCATCCACATTATGAAGGTCAACTCGACTTTGAGGAGACAACTCTTCTCCAGTTGCACTTTGGGTGCCTTCCAAGTTGAGGGGTTCATCCCGGGCCATTCTATTTGACAATGTTCTGCTGCTGTGCATAAAGTTTTCAGTGCTCAGCCACTCAGAAGTGGTCCAGCTCTCCTTCCTACTCTGTCTTTGTTTGTCTGGAAGCTCTGCTGATATCTGTCCATCGTGTGTGACCCTGCTGATCCTGAAAATACTGGTGAGATAGTTTCAGCCACCACAGTAAGACAAACTGACGGAAGACTAGTGGTTAACCACTTGTAGCTATTTGAATTTCAATTTCATTTAAATGAACAGTTCAGCTTCTCAATTGCATTTGAATTTAATCCATATTTGAATTTAATCAGTTCCAAAGAAAGATGATCTGACCGAATGTAGAAATTATCGAAGAATATCATGAATGCCACATGGGAGTAAATTTTTGTGGAAGATAAGTTAAAAGTGGTTGCAGTAATAATACATTGACAGGAAACTGCCAGAATTTTAAGCGGGATTCAGAACAGGACATGGAATGAAGTATATTATTGCTGATGTCAGGTGGATCCTGGCTGAAAACAGAAAATACCAGAATGTTTATCTATCTTTTATTGACTCTGCAGAGACATTCATCTGTGTGGATGATAACAAATTATGGATAACATTGTGAAGAATGGGAATTCCAGAACTCTTCATTGTACTCATGTAGAACCTGTACATAGACTAAGAGGCCGTTGTTCAAACAGAACAAGATCAGATAGTGTCAGGTTTTAAATTATGAAAGGTATGTGTCAGGGTTGTAGCCTTTCACCATACTTATTTAATCTCTATACTGGGTGAATAGTCTCAGAAGCTGGACTGCATAAAGAAGAATACCATGGCTTGGCTCTTAGTCTATGTACAGGTTCCTCATGAGCACAATTAAGTGTTCTGCGATACTTATTTGCCACAATGTTGTCCATAGCTTGTCATGATCCACACAATCGAAAGCCTTTGCATACTAAATAAAGCACAGGTAAACATCTTTCTGGTATTCTCTGCTTTCAGCCAAGATCCATATGATGATGTCAGCGCCGATATCCTTCAATCCACATCCTCTTCTGAATCCAGTTTGAACCTTTGCAAATTCTCTGTCAGTGTATAGTTGCAGTAGTTTTTGTATTACCTTTAGCAAAATTTTACTTGCATGCCATATTAATGATATTATCAAACCGGTTCCATAATTGTCATCATAAACAAGGGTGCTGTGTATGTGTTGCATAGCAACCAAATCAACACTGGCAGACAACCACAATGTTGCTAACTAATCATGTTGCTCTTCCAAAGTCCTGCCATGGTTCTTCTTCCTGAAAGTTTCAGGAGCTAGATGTGCGAGATTAGATATGAGCAGGACTCTGGAGAGTAACATACAATCAAAGAGGCTGGGCACAATTTTTTATTTCCTACTTGAATCAAAACCCTATGGCAACAGATTTAGTTGTTATGCAATATGTTCATTGCCCATGTTTACAATGGTAATTACTGAACCGTTTCAAACTGGTTCGAGGCCCTGGGTGGAATCAATAACACTGACACACCGATTTAGAGTTCATAACTGTGAGACAATCAATTTCTATTCCTCTAAGGCTCACAATTTGGCATAATCTGTTACAGTAGCTCTGAAAAATTAATTCCATACTACTCTTAACCAGTTATTCTGCTTTAGAGACTTGATTCTAAGGAATAATATAGAATCTGCACAAATGCTTCTCCTGCCCAAAGATAATTCTCTTTGCTGTTGTTTTTAGGTGCCGTCAAGTTGGTTCTCAGTCAAAGTGACCCTAAGTGCAACAGAACAAAACACTGTCATCTTCATCATCTTTGAACCCATGGTTGCAGGCACAGTGTCAGTTCACAGAGATAGTTCTGATGCAGAAAGACCCTGTATAGGGTTTCCGAGGAGAGGCTGTTGGGTTTGAACTGACACCTTGCAGTTAGCAGTCCAGTGCTTATCTTACAGTGCCACACCGGGACTTTCTATGTATATATGAGGGTAAGTCAAAAAGTATTGCTGCAGAATTATAGAGATATGTTTTTAAAGACAAATA
>NW_006408634.1:6516702-6518052 GCF_000296735.1 Chrysochloris asiatica
GCTGGACAGTGAATAAGGAAGACTGTAAAAGAATTGATGCTTTTGAGTTATGGTGTTGGAGGAGAATATTGAAAGTGCCATGGACTGCCAAAAGAACAAACAGATCCATGTTGGAAGAAGTGCAGCCAGAATGCTCCTTGGAGGCCAGGATGGTCAAACTTCGTCTCTCATACTTCAGACATATTGTCAGGTGGGACCAGTCTCTGGAGAAGGATATGTCTGGCAAAGTGGAGCGTCAGAGAAGAAGAGGAAGACCCCCAGCGAGATGGATTGGCAAAGTGGCAGCATCAATGGGCTCAAACGTGGCAACAGTTGTAAGGTTGGCCCAGTACCGGGAAGTGTTTCATTCAGTTGTGCATAGGGTCACTATGAGTCAATAGCAACACAATGACACCTAACAACAACAACAATCCTTCTCCTGGTGTGGTGCTATATGATCAGCACTGGACTTTGAACCACAAGGTCGGCAGTTCAAACCCACCTACTGCTCCTAGGAAGCCCTATACAGGGTTACTATGAGTCGGAACCAACTCAATGGCACCCAACAATAAACAACAACAACCCTTCCCTCCTATTTGTTATTGTTAAGTGCTGTTGAGTTGGTTTTGACTCACAGTGACCCCGTAGAGAGTTTCCAGGACTGTAAATCTTGGCGGAAACAGAATGCCTCATCTTTCTCACACAGAGTGGCTGGTGGATTCGAACTTCCGTCCTTGTGGTTCACAGTCCAGTGCTTATCCTATGGAGCCACCATGCTCCCTCACTCCAATTTACACCATGTGAAATTTTAGACCACTTTGTCATCTTCAAGGAACTCACATTGTGAACCTTGCCATTGTTCTACGAGTTTGGAGAACAAAAAGAATTCTAAAGGGGTGAGATCAGGGCTGTGGGTTGGATGGGGTAAGGTTTCCCAATGAGATTCTCATAGGACAGTCCTTGCTCCCCTGAAAAACTGAGCAGGTGCAGTGTCGTGATCAGAAAAAAAAAATCCTTTGCAAAACTTTCCTAGCTTTTTTCTTGCCAATGCAGTTTCCAGTATTCTTATTTTTTCTTCATCATAACTACTGTCCCTCCACCCCATGATTGCCCTGTGTCCTTTGAGAAATTCTATCAAGTTTATGTCTTTGGAATCTCAAAAAGCAGTGCCCATAACTCGAGCTGACCTCTCTGCCTTGAATTCATCTTTGAGTCACCCTGACCTTCTAAAAAATACTTTTCCCATATAAAACCTTATTTTATGTGGGGCAGCATTCCCGTAAACTGGTTGCAAACATCAATGGCTCAGGAAGATATTCACTTGAGTTTTGTTAAAAATTTGATATTAGTCCTGACCTCAAAATATCCTTT
>NW_006408634.1:6519202-6521957 GCF_000296735.1 Chrysochloris asiatica
GAAAAAGAGGAAGACCCCTCAAAGAGATGGCAGACACAGCGGCAGAAACAGTGGGCTTAAGCATAACAACAGTTGTGAGGATGGCACACAACTGCACAGTGTTTCGTTCTGTTGGGTTATGTGGTGGCTGTGAGTTGGAATGAACTTGACAACAGCTATCAACAACAAAGTTCCCATAGCAAGTGGGAACCAGTGTTGAACGAGGAGTGAGTGTTCCCAGGCCTTTTCTAACACCATATGACTTGTCCTCTCAGACTGTCTGTTCATGTAGGGAGAAAAATGACTTCCAGGGAGGCAAAATGGACTTTTGGGGGAGGGGGCTTCTGGCAGCGAAGGGGCAGCAGTCCCAGAATGTCACTGAGGTCCAGGTCTACAGGGACAGTGGGAAAGAGGAAGGCCCAGCTCACCCCAGAGATGAAAGTGAAGGTACCTCCCCTTGGCATCCTTCACCTGGTAAATTCCAGGTATCCAGGTGCCCTTTAACCCTCCCTGGGGCCCAACGCCAGGCCCCATCTGCACCCAGGGAATTTCCCCCCCCCATCCCAAACTCCACCCCTGTGCTGCTCCCAAAGGAATCTGCTATTATTCATTCAACAAAATGGGATTTTTTTTTTCTTATTGTCATCTATTTCAGACGTTTACAGAGTTGTAAACCCGTTGCCATCAAGTCTGATTCTTAGGGACCCATAGTGCTTCCAAAACTTGCATCTTGACAGAAGCAGACTGCAACAACTTTGTTCCAATGAGCAGATGGTAGATTCAAACCACCGGCCTTTTGGTTAGCATCCCATTGTGCCACAAGCGTTCCTCTGAAAAGTCTAAAGAAAGATACAATGAATGCTGGGTAACCAGCCATCCAACGATTCTGACTCAGGAGGCCCTATGGGTGTCAGGGTAGAACTGTGACTGATATTTTGGGAGTCTATTGCCTGGCCTTTCTTCTGAAGCACCTCCGTGTGGATTTAGATCTCCAACCTTTAGGTTAGCGGCTCAGCACATTAACTATTTGCACCATACAAGGGTTCCATTCATCTCTATTGAAGCAAAGCAAACAAAACATTCAGTGATAGCTAACATCAGCAAATTGCTTAAGGGTTACTGTGTTGCTGTGTAAAAGGTGTTGAAGAAATTTGGAAAAGGATAGATGTGATGGTTGTATAACACTATGAATGCAACTAACACCAATGACTTGCACACATGAAAACGGTTCAGTTAAATAGATTTCACCACAATAAATTATTTAAAAATTGTTCAATCAGAACATTAAAAAAAACATTACTGCACAAGTGTTCAAGAGCAAAGATATCAGTTTAAGGACTAAGGGGTACCTGACCCAAGCCGTGATATTTTCAATCGCCTCATATACATGTGAAAGCTGGACAATGAACAAGGAAAACCAGACAAGAATGAATGCATTGAGTTATGGTGTTGGAGGAGAATATTAAAAGTACCATGGAGTACTATCTAGCTAGGAAGAAGTACAGACAGAATGGTCCTTAAAAACCAGGATGGCCAGATTTCATCTATTGTACTTCAGACATAGTATCAGGAGAGACCAGTTTTTGGAGAAGGACATCATACTTAGTAAAGTGGGAAGGTCAGCAAAAAAGAGGAAGACCCCCATTGAGATGGACTGGCACAGTGGCAGCAACATGGCCTGAAGGGTAACAATGATGGTGAGGATAGTATAGGACCGGGAAGGGTTTCGTTCTGTTGTGCAGAGGGTCTCGATGAGTCAGAACCGACTCAATGGCGCCTAATAACAACAGAGGGAATAAAAAAAAAAAAAACCCACACAAAAACCAATCATTTGCTATGTTGGTTTCACTGATTTTTTGTTTTTCACCAACTTTTCATTTTGGAAGACTTTTATTGCCCATGGTGACCCCAGGTACAACAGAAGGAAATGCTGGCCAGTTTTGTTTCATCCTCACAATTACTGATCTGCTCAAGTCCACGGTGAATTTTGGATGCCTTCCAACCTAGGCCACTCATCTTTTGGAGTAATTTTCTCTCTCAGTCTTGCTGCCGTCAAGTCGATTCCGACTCGTAGTGACCCTATATAGGGTTTCCTAGTCTGTAAATCTTTACAGGAGCAGACAGTTTCATCCTTCTCTCATGGAGTGGCTGGTGGGTTTGAACCATCAACCTTGAGGTTGGAAATAATTTTATATGTACGGAAACGTTTTACACATTGTAGAGTTCCCAAGTATCCCACACCCAACTCCCCACCCTTTTAATGTCTTACATAGCTGACTCCTGGTGGTCCCACGTGCCTCATAGTAGAACTATGCTCCATAGGGTCTCCAATGGCTGATTTTTTAAAACATGTTTTATTGTGAATTATGTGATAGTTTACATGGGAGAACATTAGTTTTACATTCATCCTATCGTATAGTTTCATTGCCATGGTTACAATCCTCTCTATGCATCATCAACCAACCTCAGGGTATATACACTACAAGCCTGTCCTCCGGTCGTCAGCACACAGCCCCTCTCCCATTCTGGGTCTAAATCCCCAGCTGCTCCATCTCTCCACATCATCAACTCTGCCTCCATCTCTGACATCACTGCTTCTCTGGGTAGGGTCCCGTTCTCCGCTCTTCTCCCTTGATGGTCCCAGGGACCTCTGCTACTAGATGCTACAAAACATCTACGTTACATTTCCAACCCTCACAATCAGTCCTGATAACAATTATTCACTATTGTATCACAAGAGGCCTATCTGCATCTCCTTTTATCAGCCCCGCCCAGA
>NW_006408634.1:6522832-6530890 GCF_000296735.1 Chrysochloris asiatica
CAGGAAGCCTCCTTCACTAGGCACATCATAGCCCCATTTTAGGTATTCCAATCAATTATAGGCAGAAGACAGACTTACAATCTTTCTATGGTGATATTTCTGGCTACTCCTTTCTCTCCCCCTCAAGTGCAAGGGCTGACTTTTCGGAAGTAAATTGCCAGATCTTTTTTCTGCAGCACCTCTGGATGGATTCGAACCGCCCACCTTTCAATTATCAGTCAAGTGTGTTAACTGTTTGCATTGCCCAGGAACAATACAATTCACCCTGTTCAAGTATGCATAGCCACCCCATAGTACAGAGTAGAACAACCTCATAGAATTTCTGAGGCTGTCATTTCAGAAGTAGACTGCTTGCTGTACCTTTCTCCTGAGGAGCTGGTGTGTTTGAAACACCCACATTTCACCTAGAAACTAAGCTCTTAACTACTATACCACCAGGGCTCTATACAAACCTACAAGTCCTGGTATGGCACTATAGGATAAGCACTAGACTGCTTACCAGAGGTCGGTAGTTCAAACCCATCAGCTGCTCCTTGGAAACTCTGCAGAGTTGCTCTTAGTCCAAATTAACTTGATAACACTTAACAACAACAACATATTTATTTACTTATTGACAGCTTTAACATATTGTTGTTGTTATAATGTGCTGTGGAGTTGGTTCTGACTCATAGCAACCCTGTACAGGGTTTCCAAGGCTGTAAATCTTTACGGGAGCAGCAAGCCTCATCTTTCTCCAGCAGAACAGCTGGTAGTTTCAAACTGCTGACCCTGAGGTTAGCAGCCCAATTAGTAACCACTACACTCTACCAGAGCTCCTTGCTTTAACATATAATTATATAATAATTAAGCTCAATCAAATTCATCCTTTTAAAGTATATGGTCCCATGAGTTTTTAATTTCTGTATGTATATATTTATTTACTTAGTAGCAGCTTTAGCATGTAATCATATAATCATTGCTTATGAACAAATTCATCCTTTTAAAGCATACAGTCCTTGAGTTTTTTATTTATGTATATATATTTTTTATAGTTTTATTGAGTTATAAGTAACATGCAGTGAACTGTACATATTTAAAATGTATAATTTGGCAAGTTTTGACATGTGAACTCTGTGAAACCACACTGATAACCAACATATAACCTCCAGAAGTTTACTTGTGCCCCTTTGTAATCGTCCATCTGGTCGCTTCCCATCCCACCCAGCCTCATCATCCCCAGGTACCCACTGATTTACTTTCTGTCACTTAGAGACAAAACTGGCATGGCTACTGTAATACACAGCAGAGCCAAAACGGGCATCAGAACAATCTGATGGGGATGGCTACTTAAGCATGGTGCCTCTAGGAGTGAAATAGATGGGAAATCTACTGATTATTTATTTGATCTGTACAAGTGGAAAAATCCTAGGTACAGTGAACAGCAATCTAACTTGAATCGCCAGACTAAAGGGTCATGGCCCCTCAATCGATTTCCAGACAGTGTCAGTGTACAGACCCACAACTCTTTGAATGAAGAGGAGACCAGGCCCTTTTGAGGAGTACCCCATTAGACAGTCAAAAAATTATACTGTTAATCTTTCTCCTGGTCTTCCCCAAAGGGATCTACAACTTTTTATTAGTGACAGTAATCAAACTTTGTGGGGGAATACTGGACACAGGCCCTGAATCATCACAAATTCCAGGAGACCCAAAACTTGACTGTGGCCACCAGTTAGAGTTAATTAAGCTGAAGAGCTTGCAACAGGAAATTGATCAAGAAATTTTATTGTCGCCTCTGTTTAAATGAACCATTCTACTTCTAATGTTTGTTTCCTAGACAAAATGCACACTTTTGTTTGTCTAACATGGTTCACTCCAAAGAACAGTCTTGAGATTCATCCATGTTGAGGTGTGTTATGGATTGAATTGCAGCCCCCCAAATATGTGTCCACTTGGCTAGATCATGATTCTCAGCATTCTATAATTATCTTCCATTCTGTGATGTAGTGTAACTATCCTCTCTGTTACACATCTTTACTCTGATGTTAATGAGGGACGATTAGAGGCAGCTGTGTTAACGTGTTAGGGTGCAATTTACAAGATTAGATTGCATTTGATTTAATCTTTTTTGAGGCAGAAAAGAGATTAAACAAGATCCTAGAGACCAAAGGGGCCTCTGTACCACCAAGAAGGAAGAGCTGGGAGTGTTCTTGGACCAATGTTTCCTGTGCTTAGAACCTCCTAGACCCAGGGGAAGACTGATGCCAAGACACAAGAAGATCTACAAGGGATTGTTGAAATGAGACAAAGACCAGAGCCAACAGAAAGAGAAAGCTTTCCCATGTAGCTGACACCTTAAATTTAGACTTCTAGCCTCCTAAGAGGACTTAAAATACTTACTTATAAAGATCAAAGACCACAGCCTTTGATATGGATTGCATCTCAATGTAAAGAAATAAAAATCCTCACCACTGGACTAATAAACAATATTCTCATCAATAGAGAAAAGATTGAAGTTGTCAAAGACTTCATTTTTCTTGGATCAACCATCAACACTCATGGAAGCAGCTGTCAAGAAATCAAATGACGTATTACACTAGGCAAATCTGCTGCATAAGACCTTTTTAAAGGGCTGAAGAGCAAATATGTCAGCTTGAGGACTAAGGTACCCAAGCCATGGTATTTTCAATAACCTCATATGCATGCGAAAGCTGGACAGTGAATAAGGAAAACCATGGAAGAATTGACGTATTTGAGTTATGATGTTGGAGGAGAATAGTGAAAGTGCCATGGGCTGCCAAAAGAACCAACAGATCTGTGTTAGCAGAAGTGCAGCCAGAGTGCTCCTTAGAGGCCAAGATGGCCAAACTTCGTCTCTCATACTTCAGACATATTGTCAGGAGGGACCAGTCACTGGAGAAGGATATCATGTTTGATAAGGTGGAGGGTCAGAGAAAAAGAGGAAGACCCCCCACCCCCACCACAGCGAGATGAATTGACAAAGTGGCAGCATCAATGGGCTCAAGTGTGGCAATAATTGTGAGGTTGGCCCAGTTCTGGCCAGTGTTTCATTATGTTGTGCATAGGGTTCTTATGAGTTGGTATCGACTCGATGACACCTAACAACAGCAACAGCCTCCTAAACTGTAAGAGAATTAATTTCTGTTTGTTAAAGCCATCTATCTGCTCGTGGTATTTCTGCTTTAGCAGCCCTAGACATGTAAGACATCGTGTATGTCAATAATTCATTCATTTTTATTGCTGAGGAATTTTCCATTGTGTGGATGGACCACAGTTTGTTGATCCATTCACTTGTAAAGGACATTTGATTTGTTTCTAGCATTTGACTCTAACAAATAAAGCTGCTGTGAAAATGTGTGTACAAGTCTTTTTTTTAAAACATATGCTTTTATTCTGTTGGGTAAAATGCCCAGGGATTTGGTTGACGGATCCATGTGACATATGTATTGTTTAACTTTAGAAGAAACTGCCAAACTGTTTTCCAATGGAGTTGTGGCCTTTTGCTTTCCCTCCAGCAGCGCACAAGAGTTCCAGTTGCTCTGTATCCTTGCTAACACTTGCCATTTAAATTTCAGACATTCTAATGGGCACACAAGGAGCCCTAGTGTGGTACTGTGGGTAAATGTGCTGGACTGCAAAGTCAGCTTGAACGTCAGTGGTTCAAGCTCACCAACTATTCCTTGGAAACCCTATACAGTGTCCCTATGGGTCGAAACTGACTCTACGGCACTTAACAACAACAACAGCAATGGGCATACAAGGAAACCTGGTGATACAAAGGTTAGTACTTTTAACCTAAAGGTCAGTGATTCAAATGTGTTGTTGTTGGCTACTTTTGAGTCAGACTCCATGTGCAATGGAATGAAATGCTGTCTGGCCTCTGAGCCACTCCTGTGACTGGTTGCATAGCTGACCATTGTGATCCACAGGGTTCTCATTGACTGATTTTCAGAAGTAGATAGCCAGACCTTTCTTCCTAGTCTGTCTTAGTCTGAGATGACTTACCACAAACAACTGATCAAGATGCCTTCATGATCTCCTTTAAACGCACTCTAGATAGACTTCTTCCTGTTGCGTCTCCCTGGACATTCTCTTTCTTTGCAGCCCTTAGGTACTCAACCAAACCAAACACCCAACGCCATCAAATCAATTCTGACTCATAGTGACCCTTTAGGACCAAGTAGAAACTGCCCCATAGGGTTTTCAAAGCTGTCATCTTTTTTATTTAAAAAAAATTTTTGTACATATCTCCTCTCCAACCAGTGAATCATCCTCCCTTCCTGTCTTTTAAGAATGTTTCTTCCAATGTGGAAACCTTTTTTTTTTTTTTTTTTTGGACTTTTTACAACAGTGCTTTTATACAGTATTTCTTCTTTAGTGACTGACTTATTTCACTCAGCATAATGACGTTTTTTTTTTTTTTTTTTTGGACTTTTTACAACAGTGCTTTTATACAGTATTTCTTCTTTAGTGACTGACTTATTTCACTCAGCATAATGACGCCCAGGTTCATCCACGTTATAAGGTGTTTCAGAGTGTTGTCATTAGTCTTTAATGTTGACTGTATGTTCCAACATTTGTTTACTCATACTCTTCCATGGATGGGAATTTAAGTTGATTTCATTGTTTTGCTGTTATGTACAATGTTGAAATGAACATTGAGGTTTGCATATTTCTATCCTTGTCACAGCTTTTATTCCTTGAGGATATATACCTAATAGAGGGATTGCTGGATCATACACTGTTTCTAGTGCCAACTTTTTGAGGAAGCGCCTTACCATTTTCCATAGTGGCTGCACCATTTGACAGTCCCACCAGCAACGTAGGAGGGTCCCAGTCTCTCCACGCTCTTGGTTTTCTGGTGAGTTTTTTTTTTTTGGTGCGTTTTTTTAAAGTCTGCTATTAATGCTGTTGTGAGATGATATCTCATTGTTGTTTTGATTTGCATCTCTCTAATGGCTAGTGGTTACGAATCGGGCTGCTAACCTCAAGGTTGGTAGTTCAAAACTACCAGCCATTCCGCGGGAGAAAGATGAGACTTTCTGCTCCCGTAAAGATTTACAGCCTCAAAAACCCTGTGCAGGTTCGCTATGAGTTGGAACCAACTCGACGGCACTTGACAACAACAATCTTGTGGTAGTAAATCACCAGGTCTTTCTTACGTGGCATCCTGGGAAAATGTGAACCGCCAGTGTTAAGGTTAGTAGCTGAATGCAAACCATTTGCACCACTCAGAGACCCTTCCACCTAATTACAAATGGTCCTAATTGTAAACTCCGCAAATCACTCACCCATCACGTCATCAACTCTCTTAACGTCCTCCAATACTTGCCCACTAACCCACCCCAGCACTTCCCCCCTTCTTTTTCTGTTCTAAGAAACAGAAATGTATTTTCTCTCAGTTTGAAAAGCTAGAAATCCGAATTCAGGGTGCTGACTCTAGAGGTAGGTTTTCTCTCTGCCGGCTCTGGGCGATGGTCCTTTGTTCTTTGAGTCTTTGGTGATTGATCTTGTGACTCCGTATTTGTCTTTTTCCATCTATGTTTCCAGGCCAGTGCCAACGGTTAGAAACCTTGCACCCTTGTCTCAGCACAGTAGGGGTGTAGACTTAGGTGGGTCTCTATCACCTCTCTGTTGTCATAGTCCCCTGCCTCCTATTCCAGTAACCCCTCTTTGTGCAATCATCCATGTTCGCAAAGTCATCTGCTCGTGTGTGAGCGTCGTCCAGTGTAAATGCTTTCTTTGACAAGGTAATAATAGTGCCTACGTCTGAGGGTCATCCTGAGGATTAAGTGAGTCATTGTGTGACTCTCTTGGAACAGAGAGTAAGGCTCCAAGTAAGAACTACATAAATGTTTGACAAATATCGTAAAACTATGACTGTGTGCCTTAGGTAGTCCTGTTGTGTAGATGTCTGTGCATTGGCTTGGCATGTCTGTGTCTCTGAGCAAGGAATTTACCCCAGGTCACAAAGAAAGCCTGGGATTAGACCCAGCTCCAATCTGCTGCTCTTTCCACTCCTTTGCCCTTGCTGCGACCTCTATCTAGAATGTTCTTTCCTTTCCTCACCTCCTCCCAGTACTTGCTCAAAAAAACACCACCTCAGTTTCACTTGCAACTCAAACCAACCCACCCCCCATGCCAGCCCCTCTGAACCACACCCCGACATCTTTGTTCTCTCCCCAGCAAAATATGAGGGTCCATCAAAAAGTATTGCTACCAGGGTTCCAGTTCATCCATGCACAGGTTTATTCCAAACAACAGATGTTTAAACATCTGGTTAAGGTGCCTTCAAAACAGAGGTCCAATCAAAACAGTGGGTTCCGAGGGGATCTACTGGCTGGTTGAGTTCAAGGTAGCGAGGTCAGCTCAGAAGATTATGACACCTAGTTTATGGGATTCCCAAGAGGTCATCTTAATAGATTTTCTCAAAGGACACAGTTTTAAGAAAATAGAAAATTGCACCGATGAGAAAAAACTTAGAGTTGCTCTCAGGATTTTTTTCACATCCTTCTCATTTTGTGAGGGTAAAGTTCTGTCCAATTTCATTGGGAAACCTGACCCCATCCACTCTACAGTCCTGATCGTACCCCTTCAGACTTCTTTTTATCCACAAAATTCAAAGAACATTGAAAAGGACACAATTTGAGGCCCTTGAGGACCAAAACTGCCGTTTCAATGTGTCATAAATCAAAGAGTACCAAAATTCTTGAGGGGAAAGGGTGAGAGAGATGGAAACAGAAGTGTAGGGACCCAGATGCAGGATGTGTTGAGAACTTTTGTTTAACGAAGACTTCTATGATTTTGTAGCAATAATTTTTGACTAATTCTAATATATATTTACAGTCAACCCTCATTATCCCTGGGGGACTTATTGGTGAATTCCCCTAAAAAATAAAAAACCAGACCCACTGCTGGCCAGATGAACCCTACTCATGTGTTACAGAGTAAAGCCGCTCCATCTGGTTTCTCGGGGGGGAGGGGTCATTTTTATGGAAGCAGAATACCAGGCATTACTCCTGAGGTGTGGCTAAGTGGGTTCAAATTTCCAACCTTGAGATTAGTAGTTGAGAGCAAACCATATGTACCACCTAGGGACGTGCTCACTAAAATTTATTTGTGAACTTTAAAATCAGTTCCCTCGAGTTTTTCATGATTGTTTGTGAGCATGCGCAGATGTTCCAAGCTGAGGTATAACCAGGCGAAGCGTTGCCTTCTTATTGCAGCCTCAAATTGTCAATGAGTGTCCATGTCTCGACAGTAGTGTTACACTTTTTGCATTTTGTGTTTTTTGTTGGTGATTTATTTCACTGTTTGAAATGGGCCCCCAGTGCTGTGCTGAAATGCTATCTAGTGTTCCTGCCTGCAAGAAGTTGTGTTTGTGGAGAGAATGTGTGTATTAGATGGGCTTCATTCGGGCATGTTGCTGGTTATGAGTTCAATACAAGTGAATCAACAATATCTATGTTGTTGTTGTTAAGCGCCATCAAGTCAGCTCTAGCTCACAGCAACCCTGTATAGGGTTTCAGAGGCTGAGATTCTTTCCGGGAGCAGAAACCTTATCTTTCTCCCATGGAGCCACTGGTGGATTTGAACTGCTGACTTGTAGCTAGCAGCCCAGTGCATAACCCACTACACTACCAGGGCTCCAATACCAGTGCCATCGTGTTGGTTCCAACTCATAGGGACCCTGTATAGGGTTTCCAAGGAGCAGATAATGGGTTTGAACTGCCAACCGTGTGGTTCACAGTCCAGGACTGGTGCTACAGCTCCACACCAGAAGTTCCCAATATATACCAGGGGACTTCAAAAAAAGCTTGTGGAAAAACTCCATTCCCTTCATTCCATTTTTTGCAAACTTTTTTTTGAAGTCTCCCTCATATGTTAGATTTTATGAGAAAGAAATGAAATCTGTTACTGCGAAGTCAGCAGCCCCGTGTGTTACAGAGTGGAACTGTCCCATAGTTTCCTTGGCTGTCATCATAAAGGCTGTCATCATCACCTGGCCTTTCTTCTGCAGCACCAATCTTTAGATTAGCTGTTATGTGCAGTTGGTGA
>NW_006408634.1:6531207-6558465 GCF_000296735.1 Chrysochloris asiatica
AACCCTATATAGGGTCTCTATGAGTCTGAACAGAATCAAGGATACTTCACAACAATAGTTTAAAAGGAGCCCTGTTGGTGTAAAGAGCTAAGGGTTGGGCTGGTAACCACAAAGTAGGCAGTTGGAACCCACCAACCACTCCATGGGGGAAGGATGAGACTGTCTGCTTCTATAAAGATTTAGTATGATAAACCCAAACAGGGAGTCCTGGTGGTGTGTAGGAGAAGCACTCAACTGCAAGGCCGGCGGTTCAAACCCACCAGTCACTTCTCAGAAACCCCATACAGGGTTGCTATGAGTCAGAACAGACTCAACAGTACTTAACAACAACAAACCCAAAAAGAGCAGTTCTACTCTGTCCTGTGGAGTCCTGGTGTGGCGCTGTGGGCTAATGCATCAGACTACAAAGTCATTTGAACTGCAAGGTCGGTGGTTCGAGCTCACCAGCTGCTCCTTGGAAACCCTATACAGGGTCACTATGGGTCGGAATTGACTCGACAGCACTTAACAACAACACCTTGTCCTATAAGGTCGCTCTGAGTTGGAACCCACTCAATGCAGTGTTTTTCTTTCTAAATGGTTTTAAAGACCCCCAAGCCCAGATTCTTACTGCAATGGAACATGGGTGGGATGCTGGCAGGTAAGGCAGAGGACATGGCTCTGGCCAAGGACTCTTGGGCTTTGGGTGGTGGCAGTGGAGGCTACAGGCCTGGGCCACTCCTGTTGCTCAGGTGGTCGGAACAACAGGTAGGTCATACCGCCTCTCCTCTCAGCCAACACCACGGTTGCCAATCTGGTCCACCAGCCTCGGCCAGCAGCTCCAGGAGCATGAGGATGAAAGAAATCAGATTCCCATAAGGTTTTAACATGGTGTTCGCACAACATCTAGATCACATAACATCCTATTTCACAGAAAGTATCATGGACGTTAAGCAATGCATAAGGTATCTATCTTTAAACAGTAACACACATAAAAGAAGCTTATGTGTTGATCCATTAACGAAAACCATGTGACCAGAGGCTTGCAGGAAACGTAACTGAGCAACAGAGGTGCCGTTTTCACTAATTCAGTACTCCTGACGACTTCTTAGAAGATGTTGTTGTTATTGTTGTATACTGTTGTCGATTTTTGACTCATCACAATCCCATGTAACATAGGAGAACGGTCCCATGGGTTTTCTAGGCTGTAATCTGTATGGAAACGGATGACCAGGTCTTTCTCTCAGGGTGAATTCCAACTACCAATCTTTAGATTAGATGTGCTGAACCAAGAGTTATTTTCAGAGAACATGACTTCTATAAATAGTGAGAACCAATTATCTGTGTTTATCTGGAAATCTCTTCCTGGGGAGCTAACTACATAAGGATATGCAACAGAATGCTAGTTTTTTGTTTGTTTGTTTGTTTTTAAATTCCTTTGCCAAGAGCAGTTTTTTTCTGATTGATGCAAAGGTGCTGTAGGTACCACCTCACACCCTCAGCTCCAGCTACACTGCTGTTCTCCACAGTCCCACGTCACACCCGATTCATTCCAACCTCAGTGCCTTTGCACTGGTTGTTCCGTCTGCAACTTCCTTCCCCCAGACATCCACCCAGCTCTATCCCTCACTTTCTTCTGCTCAAATACCACCTCCCTAAGTGATCCTCCCTGACCGTCTACCTAAAACAGCCCCTGGTTCACACTCCAGCCTTTCACCTACCTTAGGTTTTTTTCCTGGTATTTGTCATCCTCTGACATTAATTAAATCTTAAGTCAGCTTTTTCTTCTCTAAGGAGCTCTGGTAGTTGCCAGGGCTAAATTCTCAGTAACTAACCGAAAGGTCAAAGGAGCTCTGGTAGCATAGTGGTTACGAATTGGGCTGTGAACCTCAAGGTCAGCAGTTCGAAACTACCAGTGGTTCCGTGGGAGAAAGATGAGGCTTTCTGCTCCTGTAAAGATTTACAGCCTCGGAAACCCTGTACAGACAGGGTCACTATGAGTCGACTCCACGGCACTTAACAACAACAACAACCGAAAGGTCAGCAGTTTGAACCCACCAGTTGCCCTGTGGGAGAAAGATGAAGCTGTCTGCTCTCAAAAAGGTTTACAGTCTCCGATACCCAACAAGGCAGTTCTATCCTGTCCTATAGGGTCAGGATGAGTTGGAGTTGAGTTGATGGCAGTGGATCTGGTTACCTGCTATATGAGTGCTTACCCTAAACCACCACCAGGACCCCTTGACTACAAATTAATGCCTTCAAAGAATGCATATTCTGGAAGTCCCAAGTCTGAGGCAGGTTTTTTTGTTGTTGTTAAGTGCCGTGGAGTTGGTTCTGACTCATACCAAGGCTGTAAATCTTTACGGGAGCAGAAAGCCTCATCTTTCTCTCACGGGACAGCTGGTAGTTTTGAACTGCTGACCCTGGGGTTCGCATCCCGATTCATAACGTTACCAGAGCTCCTTGGTTCCCTAGTGCTGGTATATCAGATATATCACATGGGGGTGGCTTTAACAAACAGACTTTTATTTTTTTCAAAGTTTAGAGACTAGAAACCCAGATTCAGGGCACCGGCTCTAGGGGAAGGATTTGTCTCCTCTTCCCTGGCTCTTGGGTGATTGATCTTCATGTAGCCTGGTGTGTGTCCTCTTTTCCTCTCTGCTCTGCTTGCCTGTTTAATCTCTTTTATATCTCAAGAGACACCCTACACTTACACAAATTGAATCTTGTCTCATTAGCACAACAAAGCCAGTTACAACCACAGACATTGCTGTTAGGAACCTCGGAGTCAGTTCCCAATTATAGCGACTCCTTGCACACTACAGTCCGGGCCTGCGTCAGCCTCACAATCATTGCTGGGCTTGAGTCCTTTGTTGCTACCACTGTACCAGTCCATCTCGTGTGGGGTCTTCCTCTTTTTCACTGACCCTCTACTTTTATCAAACATAATGGCCTTCTCCAGGGACTGGTCCCTCTTCATCACACATCCAAAGTCTGACAGACACACTCTCACCATCCTCACGTCTAAGGAGCATTCTGACTGTGCCTCTTCCAGGACAGAGCCGTCTTTCTGGCAGTCCATGGTGCATTCAATATTCTTCACCAACATCAGAATTCAGAACCATAGGCATAGAGGTTAGGATTTATAACACATACTTTTTTTTTTGGTGGGGGGGGAGGGAAGGGACACAATTCAGATCTTATTACTTTGGATAACCCAGGATAATCTCTCCATATCAAGGACCTTTGTTCAAACACATCAGCAATGTCTCTTTTTGCCATGGAAGATAACATAACCGCAGGTTCCAAAGATGCTACTACGAGTCCATTCTTATTTTTCATTTGCCACTGTATCACCAATGCCGGGGACCGTGTCTAGCCTGGAATAGGTGCTCAATTGCAGTGGTGTGCTAATGCGCTCAACTGCTAACCTCTCTCAGGTTTGAGTCCATCCAGAGGCACCTTGGAAGAAAGTCTTGACAATCTGCTTCTGAAAACTCAGTCATTGAAAATGCTGTAAAGCCCGATTCTTCTCTGACACCCATGGGATCACCATGAGTCAGAATAGACTTGGTAGCAAGTGATAAGGAGTGGATGAAATGATGGAGCATAAATAGCAAAAAAAAAAAAAAAAGCAGGGTGGATGTTTGGTAGAGCAGGTTTTTTGAGGACGGTAGGCCAAGCAGGAAGTGCCAGCCACAGAAGGAAGTGGGGGTCGCACCCCTTGCTCAAGGCAGAAGAATGGA
Source organism: Chrysochloris asiatica (assembly GCF_000296735.1). Classification (NCBI taxonomy): domain Eukaryota; kingdom Metazoa; phylum Chordata; class Mammalia; order Afrosoricida; family Chrysochloridae; genus Chrysochloris; species Chrysochloris asiatica. Next base: position 6,534,933 of record NW_006408634.1, read on the forward strand.
AAGAACAATGATGAACAAGGCCTGTCAGGCGGGTTGGAGGCTGACAGATGAACCAGTGATTGAGGCACCCTGTTCTCCCACTTGATCCCGCCTTCCACCCACCTGCTCACCACCCTCGGGATGGGCCAAGGCTCCCTAGAGTCACAGCGGGGAAGGGAGAGATGGGCATTGCACGGGATGCTCAACTGGCACAGCTGGTTTGGCTGGTCCTAGCATCTTGGCAGAGGAGAAGCTGGGGACAGGTGAGGATGGTGCTGGGAGCGCCCGAGGACCGGAAGACGCGGGGGAGGGGCGGCTCCTTTGTTCACTGGTCTCTCGATGTTGGACCTCAGACTCAAATCCAACAGCCCCACCCCAGAAACCTCGTTTGGCTCTGTCTGTTCCAGCCCTGGGGGCTGGGAACCCAAGAATGCCATTCCCAGTCCTTCATCCCTCAGACCTGGGAGTCCAGACTTCCAGCCTCCTCCTCCCTCAGACTTGGGAGTCTAGACCCCCAACTCCTTCTCCCTCAGACCCCCAACACTCTTCCCTCAGATCCAGAAGTCCAGCCCTCAGCCCCCTCCTCCCTCACACCCAGGAATCCAGGCCCCCAACCTCCTCATCCTTCAGATTTGGGAGTCTAGATCCCCAGCTCCTCCCCCTCAGACCCCGAAGTCTACCTTTCCTCCTCGTCCCTTCCTCTTTCAGACCCCCAGCCTCCTCCTCTCTCAGACCCACAGCTCCTCCTTGAGTCCGGGTCCCAGATCTGCCCCCATTCATTCATTCATTCTCGCTTCAGTCTAGTTTCGAGGAACCTTGCCCTCAGCAACCTGCCTCTGGGGGCGCACCTTTACTCTTTTCGCTATCGGGTTCGTAGTCCCCCAGGGTCAGCCCGTGTCTGCCCCAGTTCCTCGTCGTCCACTCCCCCAAAAGAAGACCAATTGTGGGTTTCCCCCCACCCCCCGAGGAAGGCGGGACGGCGAGTGAGTGTGTGCGGGGTGGGGCTCGGGCCACAGTATCGGCCCTGGGGCAGACCTGTCCGCCCGTCCGCCGGGATGGAGTAATCCGGGTGGAGAGCGGTGAGGGAGGTTTCTACCACGCCGCACACCCCGAGAGATGGACCTACTGATTAGAGGGGATGGCTGGGGGGAGGGAGGCTCCGCCGGCTTTGAGGAGTCAACTGCCCTCCGCCCACCCCGCCCAGTCTGAGGGCTTCGTTTCCTTCTCCGAAGTGCCCTCCTCGTAAGCCTCGGGACACAGGCATCCTACGTCGCCCATAACCCGTCCCTTCCTACCCGCTTCCCCAGGTCTAGGTTTCCCAGATTCCTGCCTGGAAACCAAAAGTCCACCCCTGCTTCTCCTCCCTCAGAATCAGGAGTCCATCTCCTCCCATCTTCCCCTCCTCCCTCGGACCAGGAGTCCAGACCTCTAGTCACTGTCTTACCCCCCACCCCTCCCACCCTTGCAGGTTCCTTGTTTTTGACTTCAGGGTCTGGGGGCTCTATCCCCCAGCCTCCATCCTTTCAGAAACACAGCCCTCCCAGAATCCCAGACTGACAACGACCAACTTTGAATGGGAAGGTTGGGCTCTGGAAGTAACAATGGCCTGATTCTGTAGAAAAGTGACCTCATGACCCAGTGACCTCCCTTTGCCCATGCTTGAGCTCTCAAAGCATAGTGGCACATCTGCCCCGCACCCCACCTATGGGTGGGGGACAACAGCCCCTGCTCTCTGCTCTCAGCTCAGTCTAGAGACCACTTCCTGCCTCCTTTATACAATAAATCCCTGTGGTCTGGGGCTCCCCTCGAGGCTAGTGGCACACATGGGTGATGTGTTCATCTTCCTGGGGGCTCATGGGGGTGGAGGGCATGTCCTAACTGGCCCAGTTAGGACTGCTCCTTGTTTCCCTTAAGCCCCCAGGAATGGGTGTGACACCCCCTCAACCAGCCCCCACTCAGGTAGCCTAGAGTGCCTTCCATTCCCTGGTCCCTGGCGGGGAAGAAATACCTCTCAACTCTCTCAACAGCCAATCCCAGTGCCTGGATGCCTTTCTATTTAAGTCCCCTTCATTCACCTACCTTTACCTTTGATAGTGCTTTTTCCTACAGGGTGTCCAAAAAGACCTCTATAAGCAAGATGCCAAGCACACTGAATTTTCCCCCAAGCCAGTAGAAGCAATACAAATAGAATACAAGCCAACAGAAAGACTGGTGGTTCAAATCCACTCAGCGGCTCTGTAGGAGAAAGAGCTGGTGACTTACTACTTCTAGCCAAGAGCTCCATGGGGACAGTTCTTCTCTGTCACTTGGAATTGTCATGAGTTGAATGGACTCAATGGCATGACTAACAATGACAGGAACCACGTTTTTAAAAAGGGTAAAAAAAAGATACAGGTGAAATTAATTTTAGCATTCTGTTTTATTTGATCTGAAATACCATAATTTTAACGTGTAACTAATATAAAAATTACTCCCGTGAGTGAGATTTTTACATGTTTGGTATCTCCATCCCAAAGCTCATTGTCCGATGGTTAAAGTACAATGTAGTGTTATCAGAGCAAGAAAATCGCATTTAAAACTATTTTACACTGATGGCTTTAAATTTAAAATTAATTACAAGTAAGCAAAACTTTAAGTTTTCAGTTTCTCAGTCACATGGGTCACATTTCTAGTGCTTAGCGGCCACATGTGTTGGACACAATGCCAAGTCCTAACCCAGATGAGGGCTCCCTGATATTAGTCACAGGAATGAATGAATGGATGGATAGATGCTGAAGGAATGGATGTATGGATGGGTGGATAATGAATGGATAGAAGGGTGGAGAGTTGATGCATGATGGACAGAATGACAGTTGGATGGATGGATGGAAAGATGGATGGTGGATGGATGGAGAGGGAATGGATGGATGGTTGGATGGAGTAGTAGATAGGTGGATGGTTGGCTGAATGAGTATAGGGCTGGATGGAAGATGGGTGATGAACAGATAGACAGTTGAATGAATGAATGGATAGATAAAGAGATGGATGGATGAAGAGGGAGGTGGATAGATGGGTGGATGGGTGGATGGATGAATGGAGAGGTGGATGAATGGTGAGGGAGGTGGATAGATGGGTGGATGGGTGGATGGATGAATGGAAAGGTGGATGAATGGTTGGATGGATGAATGGAGAGGTGGATGAATGGATAGATGATGGATGGATAGTTGGGTGGATGGGTGAATAGGTGTGTATGGATTGAATTGCGTCCCCCAAAATAAGTGTTGTAAATCCTAGCCTTATACCTGTGGTTATAATCCCATTTGGTTGTTGTAATGGGGTAGGTAGCGTAGATACACATGAAGATGGTCCAGGAACAGAGTCCAGGCCAGCAGAGAGAGAAAGGTTTCCCCTAGAGCCAGAGCCCAGAATTTGGAATTCTAGCCTCCTAACCCGTAAAAGAATGCATTTCTGTTTATTAAAGCCAATCACTTGAACAGATAGACAGCTATGGCAGCACTTGGGAACCAAGACAGGGTAGATGGTTGGTTGGATGGATAGTTAGATGGCTGTATGGATGTTGGGAGGGATGGTTGGATAGATGAATGGTGGAATGAATGGAGGGAGGGATGCGGGACCCACTCCTCTTGCCCCAGATGTTTAAACCCCCAGCCCCATTGTCTTGGGATCAGCAGACCCCATTGCTGCCCCTCCCCTCCTGTCACTGGGTAAAATGTGGCCTTGGTATCTTCCGACTCTGCCTGGCTGCCTCCTCAGGAATCCATACCCCTTGTACCCCAGAACCCCCTCTCCATTTACTACATGGATTCGACAGACTCCTCTTTCTATGTACCACAACCCTGTCACCCCAGGACAACTCGCTCATTCCATCAACAGTCATTTATTGAGCATCTACTATGTCCCAGGCACTCTTCTTGGCCCTTCCCTGGAGATATGGCAGGGGACAAGATGTAGAACAAACCCTGTGCCTATAGGGTTGACAGTCCTACAGAGGAGATGGACACTAAACAAGATAAATATGTAGCATGCGGAAGATGTCGGATGTCACACAAGTGATATGAAAAAGAGTAAACCGGATTGCGTGTGTTTGAGGGTGGGGGGAGCGGGAGATGTTCAAGAGAACAAAGCAGAGTCCTCTTTGAGGAATTGATGTTGGGTGGGCTTGGGTAAAAGGAGGAGGAGGAGATGTCTAGAGGAAGAGTAGTTAGGCAGTAGGGAACAGTGAGTGTGAAGGAACAGAGGCAGGGGGGATTCCAGGATCTCCAGACCTCCTTTTCATAGTAATCCCTTGACCTTGCCCACCCAACAATAGCCTCCAGGGCCCCTTCTCCTTCAACACCGTCTACTTCCCTCCAAGCCTGGAGCTGAACTCACAGCCAAGGTCAAACAACAGACTGGCCTACAGGGTGATCAGTAACACGGGGAGGTACACACCCTTTGGAACAATCAATCACAGGAGATGAAAAAGGGCAGCATTTGCGCAGGGAGAAAGTTCAGAAGGCAGGAAGGGGCAGGAAAGGAGAAGGAATGGAGATGGTTAAAGTGAGGAAGAATTGGAAGAATACTGTCACATTGTGGGGATTTCAGTCCATGTCATGAATCAAAGTGTGCACAATTTGTTTAATGGGAAACCCATTTGTTCCGTAAACTTTCACCCAAATCATAAAAAAACCTTAAAACTTAATAAACAAACCAAACCCAAATCCACTGCCATCGAGTTGATTCTGACCCCGAGTGACCCTGGAAAGGGTTTTTCTCAGGCTGTAAATCTTTATTTAAAATCCTCATCTTTCTCCCTCAGAGGGCCAGTGGGTGAACTGCTGACCTTGGAGGGTGCAATCCAGTGCATAGTCTACAGGGCCGTGTAATTGTTAAGTGCCATTTAATCAGTTCTGACTCATACCAACCCTCTATAGGGTTTCCAAGGAGTGACTGGGGAGTTCCAACCACTGATCTTGTGTTCAAACCAATCTTGCAGTCTAGTGCTTATCCTACAGTGCCACACCAGGACTGCACACACTCTGCTAAATTCCCGCTGGGTCTTTTAGGATCCTCTTAGCCCCCAGGCCTATATCCCTGTCCCTAAGTTTTCCACCCAGTCGCCCTCAAGGACCTGGGCCTCCTGTCCCCTCCCCTCCAGAACTTCAGCAGAGGCACCTGGTGACAGAGTTCATGGGAGGGACAGGACGAGATCCTCTGAGGCAGAAGGAACAAAGGGTCCTTGAAGGTAGAAGAAAGGCAGTCATGACCCATGACTTGGCATCTTGGCTCTTGGCTCAGAGAAGTCCATTCAACCCATATAAGGACAGCTGGTCCTTTCACCTGACTTGTGAGGGAGCCCTTTTCACAGATGGAAACATTGAGGATAATACTGAAATTAGCAAAGGCAGAATTGGAACTCGGTTGGTGTGGGAGGGCTCCATCCCCCAGATGAGCTTTAGGAGAATCAAGGAGGGGGTGTGATGCCCCAAGACACTCTGCGCCCACTCAAAGAGTGAAGCCAGGAGATGCTGTGTGACCTTGGGTAACTCACTTCATCTCTCTGAGCCTCCAGTCTGACATGCCCCTCACTGATGCCAGAATACACATAGCAATTAGCAATTGGCCAGTAAATGCAATTTTAAATGGTGATATTTTTGTCATGATTCATATGGCCCACATTTCTCTCTGGCACCTACTAGAAAAAAGAGAAGTTTCTAGAACTTAATAGAACAACTATTAATGGTGGTTATGTCCTTGGGTAAGGGGAGGGTTATGGGAATCCTTTTTTTCCTTTTGTGGATTCATTTTCTCAGACTTGTCTTCTTAACAAGGCACACACAGTCCTTTTGTCTAATAGTAATTATTATTATAATAATAAGTCATTTCTGATGGAGAGGTTGGGTGTCCTGACCAGGATCCCGATTTCTGAAGGGTCAGAAGACCCACTGTGGGGCATGCCAGGTCCTGGAGCAGGGACATAGCAGTTGGCAACACTGAGCTGTGACCATTTTCCTGACCCACCAAGCACATGGTAATCGTCCCAGCCAGTCCTCACAACAGCCCAGTGAGTTTACAGATGGGGAAACCGAGGCACAGGACCACCGGTGAGATTGGCACCAGACTCCATAGCTGGGTGGCAGTGGAGGTAGGACTCCCACCCAGTGCTGGGACCATAAAACACCCTCCCATATTGATGTCTGCTTGGTGGTTACCTGTGACCTCTTTGTGTCTCTCCTGTCTCTCACTGTCTCTGTTTTCTCTGTGTCTCTGTGTTTTTCATTGTCTCTAACTCTGTGTATCTCTGTTGCTTCTAGATCTCTCTGGGTCTCTTGCTGTCTCTGTCTCATGCTGTCTCTGTCTCTCCCTTGGTGTCTCTGTCTCTGTGTGTGTGTGTCTCTGTTTATCAATGGGTCTTTGTGTTTCTCGCTATCTCTTGACTCTCTCTGTATATCTCTGTCTCTTGTCTCTCTGTGTGCTTCTCTGTCTCTCTCCCTCTCTGATACTATATGTGCTCTAAACAGCATCGCCCACTAGGGCAGACTTTCTGTCTGTCTTGCCCCCAGCTGTGTCCCAACATTTAGAACAGCAAGGCAGATAGGAGCTACTGACAAATACTTTGTGAATGAATAAAGAGATGAATGAATGAATGAACCAAGGAGCCAGCGAATGAAAGGGCTCTCTCAGATGGGTGGTGAGCCCCATTTGCCAGATTAGCTCCAGGTGGGCACAGACACACCCAGACTGCCAGCGGGGCAGGTGAGGGTGCGGTTGGCAGTTGGCGGCTGTGGTCCCGGCGACCACTTACTTGCTCCAGCACCCAGGCCAGGCCCATCACCACTCCTCCCCGCCCTCGGAGAAGGGTGGCTCCCTGGCGGCCTCTCCCCGCTGGCTGTCAGAGGCGTGGGTAGCAGCTGGGAGAACCGGCTGGATGCTGCCCCTCCCCTTGGAGGTAGGCACCTGGCGGGGTTCCCCGGGTGGCAGACGCTGCCGCTGCGCACACCTGGCCCCCGTGCCGCCTGCTCCTTGCACGTCCTCCCCTCCCCGCCCTGGCCTGCCCGCCTGCCCGACTGCCCGCCATGGACGGGCCCGCCGATCCCCGGAGCCCGGGCCTGAGGGACACCTACGAGAACAACATCGCGGCGATCAGGTGAGGCTCACACCTGGACAAGAAGCCAGGAGACCCCCGCCGTTCCCCCCGCTGTCCCAGAGGAGGCGGCCCGGGGCCCTGAGCCCTCGGGCGCGGCGAGCCAGCCGAGTTGAACCGTCTGGAAAGTCTGTTTACCCGCCGGCTCTGTGGGACCATGAGGGTCACCCCGGGTGCAGTTCAGGGCCAGAGAGAGGGGACTCTGGCTGGACTAGGTCACCAGTCCTAATGCCTGGTGCATTTCTACCCCTCTAGGGGCTTCTGTTTCTCCGCCTGTCAAAAGGGTTCATAAGCCCTTTGTCTTCCTGCCCTAGGACTTCATGAGACCAGGGAGACTGGGGTGATTAATAATTGTTGAGCAAACATAAGGTCTTTGTACCCCATGCCTCCCAGGAAACCCCAAGAAAGCCCTCCAATGTGGAGGGCTCTTTCTCCTGGGAACTCAGAATGAGAGCAGAGGGGAAGTTGGGGATACAAGAGAGTCCCAGAGGGAGAGGCTGTGTCTCAGGGAGGTGGGGGTGATGTTTGAGGGGCTTATTCAGTAGGACTCCTCAGTTCTCATAGGTGTAATTAGAACAGAGCATCCCCACCTCTCCGTGCACAGGCGTGACTCTTCTGTTTGTGGGAATGAGTCAGACACTTTTATAGTACCCGCTTTGCAGATGGAGAAACTGAGGCTGAAAGGGACAGTGACCTGATTGATGCAGTGCTAGATTTGAGAGGCAAATCTCAACCCTGCCTGTTCTCCACAGCATTCCTTTCCCACCCCACCTGTAACACTTACTACCTTCTCCTATACACCTTCTTACCTGTCAATTTCATTTTGTTACATATAAACAGAGTCCCTGGGTGGTACAAACAGCTAACTGAAAGATGCTCAGCTGCTATCTGAAAGGTAGGAGGCTTGAGTCCATCCACAGGTTCCTCGGAAGAAAGGCCTGGTGATCAACTTCCGAAAGGGCCTCCTGGCCCCTCCCTGTGCCTCCATTTTTCAAATGAGCAAGCAGATGTTCAGAGAGGGCAGACAGCCTGCCCAAGATCACACAGTGAACTATCTGCAATCCTGATAGCTGACACTCAGCTAAACGAGCCTCTCCCAGCCTCCCAGGCCCCCTGGTGGCCCTAGAAGGGTGGATAGCTCTGTCCTGTCCCCAGCCCTGATGCTTCACTTCTGCAGTGGTGGTTCTGGCCCTCCCTTACCTAGAAGCCCAGTTGGATGTGGAGAGGGCTCCCTGGTGCCTAGGAGTCCAGAGACTGGGGCCAGTTGAATCCTGGCTACTGTGTGACCCAGGCTAGTCTTCTGTGGTCTCTGGGCCACAAGGCTGCTTCCAGGCCCAGTGGGTTCTGGCGTTCACTTTTTCCAGGCCCTGGAGGTTCTCTGATTTCTCCCTCCCTCCAGAGGGAAATCAGCTCTCATCCTGGGTTCCCTGTTTTGGGGAGCCATTCCTTTCTCTGCCCCTGCAGCCCTTAGTAACCCCATGACCTTGGTCACGTCATTCGCCCTCTCTGAGCCTAAGTTTCCTCATCTGAAAAATGGGGATGTCAAATCCTCACCTCAGAGACGTCTCTAAGCCTTAATGTTCCTGATTCCCTGGGTAGGTCTTCAACTTCCCTCTGAAGCCATTTCCCCCACTGGAAGGCCCCACTCTGTCCCCAGGACACATACAGACAGCATCCTCACTGAGCTCAGTGGCTCCCTCAAAATTAGTCCTTCCTGTGGACTAACCCAGCATAGGGTCAGATCACTAGGCACTGTATTTGCTCTTTTCTTTCCTCCCCTCCCCTCCCCTAGCCCATTAGCCCTCAAGTCTCATCCCTTCGGCTTCCACTCTCTCTGTCCTGTCCCCTCTTTTCTGTCCCCATAGACAAACTTTGGTTCAGTCCTTTTCTTGTTCCCTGGACCTCAGTCTCACCCAGCCTCCAGTGTCCCCCTCCAAGCCCTCCCTCCCAAGACTCCCAGGGTCCTTAGCCCACAGTAGGAAGCCTGGGTCCTCAGGTCCTGCTCAATCCACAGGCCAAATTCCTCCTTCCCAGCATTCCATTCTCCACCCCCCACCAACCTCACCCCCATTATTTCAGAGTCCCTGGCCACACCTCAATATCCCCTGCCTCAGTGCTTTTGCACATCCAGAGCCTGGAGCAGACCATCCTCAGCTTATATGCCCTCCGTCGTCGCTCCCCAGTGCCCACAGCAAAACGGTATTAAGACATCTCATACACCTACCTCTATCCGAGAGAAATCTTATGCTGAAGTAGAACTATACAATAGAGATCAGATGGAGCTCTTCTGACTGAAGATGGGGGGGGTGAGGCTGGGGTCCTGCAAGCTGAGCACCCCTCACTTCTCCTCTCTTCTTCCTGCTCATATCTCTGCTTCCCCAGCTTGAAGCTTCGAGACCTGCTGGCTTCTCAGCTCCCATAGTCCCTGCCTTTCTCATTGCCCAAGTCTCACCTGGCTGCATTCCCACCCACTCCAACCTGGATTACCCACCACATCTTCCTCTATCTGGGTGACCTCCACCTTATGTCCTGCATTTGGCGAACTCCCTCTTGGGCTTGAATATCCCAATTTCTTCTTCTTGGCCAGGGAGCAGGAGGAAGCTTCTGGAACATAGGTCCTGGCTCCCATTTCTGTTTCCAAACCCATTCCCTAGCACCCAAATGTTGGCTTGTTCCTAGAGAGGGATAGAATTGGAACCATCTCAGGCTCAAGGACCAAGGCATCTCTAGATAAGACATCAAAGAATGAATGGGGTAAGATTGGGCCATTTGACACTGGGCCAAGGATTAGTCAGATTTAGAAGACAGGTGAGGAGGGGAGTGGCCTGCTAGGAGAGGACGGAACAGGTCAAAGGACCAAGACGGTTTCAGGAGGCAGTCTAAATGGGAGGGAGGACTGAGGAGTGGCAAAAAATCTCTACAAAATTGTTCTTGACAGCAGTAACTCAAACAAGCCTTGATGTTGAAGGAACAATTCAGTTCCCAGGAAGCTACCTGCAACCCAATTCCTTTTAAAAAAAAAATTTAAAGCCTCCAAACAAGAAAAAATGAATCATCTATTTTTATGGAATATGTGCAAGGTGGGGCTAGGGAAACAATTTTTAAAAACATAAAGGAATGACAAGGAATGAATTCAGAAGAGCGGTTGGGGGAAGAGGCAGATGAGAGAAATTCAGAGACGCTGATAAGACACATTGTCTGGAATGTTCTAGTTTGTGGGGTTTGTTGCAAATTATGGTTAATGACTCACATCTGTGCCTCATGTAGTTGTGTATTTAAGGATCCCTGATAGCATAGCGGATCATAAGTTGGACTGCTAACCGCGAGGTCAGTAGTCCAAATCTTATCAGCCACTCCATGGAAGAAAGATGAGGCTTTCTGCTGCCATAAAGTTTTACAGCTTCAGAAACCCCATAAAGGGTCACTCTGAGTGAGAACCAATTCGACAGCTCACAGCCACCAACACCAGTCTTGTAGGTATCAAACAGATTCAGAAGGATAAAGGCAAAATGAAATTTTTAAGAGGAAGCAAATTTAGAAGAAAGGGGTAAGCAGGAATGAAGGCCATTTGACCCAGTTCCTAGATGGCAGAACCAATGTAGAGCTTGGATCAAAAAGAAAAGAAAAGAAAAAAACGCCATTTCCATTGAGTTAATTGTGACTCACAGGGGCCCCATGGGTGTCAGTGTAGCATTGTACTCCATAGCATTGACAAGGACTGATATTTTGGAAGTAGATTGCCAGGACTTTCTACCAATGCACCTTGGAGTGGACTCCAGCCACCAGCCTTTCAGTTAGTAGCTGAGTGGATGCCTGTTGTCAAGTTAATTCGTGCTCATGACGATCCCATTCGTTAGAAAATAGAACTGTGTTCCATAAGATTTTCTTGGCTGTAATCTTTGGGGAAGCAAATCACCAGGACTTTCTTCTAGGGTGCCTCTGGGTGGGTTTGAACCGGCACCCTGTAGGTTTTTGAGTGCAAACCACTTTTGACGTCCAAGAACCTTCCCACTGATCCCTACAAAAACTAAACGCCAAACCCAATGCCTTCAATTTCTATTCATTAAATACTTGACTGACTTCCTTCGCACACCACCACAACCCTCTGAGACTAACCCACATGAATGGTTCAATGATTGTCCTGGTGAGGAAAACGGTTAAGTGTTCCGCTGCCAATGGAAAGATCGCTGGTTCAAACTCACCCAGCAGTTCCACAGAAGAAAGACCTATCAGGCAGCTCTGGGCCTCTTATGTTAAATGGGACTTTTCTCATGCTGTTGGGTTAATTTCGACTCCTAGGAATCTCACGTGACAGAGTTAACAGGGTTTTCTAGTCCCATTCAGCACACAGCCTCCAAGTGGGGTGGAGTCGGATTTCACACCAGGGTGGCCCTACAAGCCTTGGACAGGATGAGCAGGTGTGAAAGGAATTTGGGGATGAACAAGACCAAGAAGGAGCCACACCAAGGAGGTAGCTTTCCTTATAGGAGGCTCAGCAGGTGTATTTCTCTCCCAGGTACTCCTGGGAAGTCAGGGGCACTGAGACCTGGGGAAGCCTTGGGTGTCTACCTATCCTCTGCCAGCTCTGATCCTTGAGTCTTCTGCCAGGGTACTTTCTGATCTCTGCTTCTTTATGGCTGGGTGGCCAGCCCTGCGTTTAAAACCTCTGCCCCTCCTTCCTTCCAAGGGCTGAACCACTTGGATGATTTTACTGCTCAGATCCTGTGGGCCAGGGAACGTCGATAGCTAAAGCTGAGGCTGAAAAAAAGATGATTTTTCCAGTGGCTGTTGCTTTCCCCCCACTTTTTTGGTTTATTTTTTTTACATGAAGCTCATAATCTAGTTAGTAGATTATATACGTTTTGGGAAGCAAGGTGACTCCATAAGATAAGCACTGGACTGAGAACCAGAAGGTTGGTGGTTTGAGACCACCAGCCACTCCTTGAGAGAAAGATGAGACTTCCTCCTCCCACAAAATGATTTACAGCCTCGGAAACCCTATACAGGGTCACTGTGAGTCAGAATTGACTTGACGACGCTTAGCAACAACAACAAAATGGACTTAGATTTACTTATACAAGGGGGCTTCAAAGAGGTCATGGGAAAATTCCATGATCTTTTCATTGCCTATTTTTTTTCAGGAACTTTTTAAGTTCCCTCTGATATATGAACTATACGAGGCTCATGGCACCCCAAATGTGTCAGAGTAGAACTGTGCTCCACAGGGCTTCCTATGGATGCAGCAACAGGTTTGAACACAGCAACCATGGTGAGGATAGTGTGGGACGAGGCACAATATGGAATTCTCCTGTACAAAGGGTCACTATGAGTCAGAACCGACTCAAGGACACTTAGTAACAAATAGACCCTTTCTGAAGTTGACCACCAGTCAGTCTTCCGAGGCACCTCCAACCATTCAGTTAGCAGCCGAGCACATTAACTGTTTGAATCACCCAGGGACTCTGTTTATGTGTAATGAAATGAAATAAATAGGTAAGAAGGTATGTGGAAGAAGGTAGTGTTTACAGGAAAAAATATAAAAACGAGTTAAGGCAGGTAGAGAGCATGGTGAAATAAAAAAGATAATAAGATCAAAGCAAAAATTTGACAGATGTGAGGAAAGTCCCAATGGAGATAACAGTGAAAAAGATCACAGGTCCTTGGAGTCCTGGTATGGCGCTGTGGGCTGACATGCTGGACCGCAAGGTTAGTGGGTCAAACTCACCAGCAGCTCCTTGGAAACCCTGTACAGGGTCACTATGAGTTGGAACCAACTCTACGGCACGTAACAACAACAAACACAAGTCCTGGTGTGATGCTGTAGGATAAGCACTGGATTGCTAACTTCAAGGTCAGCAGTTCAAATCCACCAGCCAGTCCTTGGAAACCCTATACAATAACAACAATCAACCCTTTCTGAAGTTACTATGAGTTGGAACTCACTCAATGGCACTTAACAATAACCGCCAAAGCACCAGTAGCAAACAACGAGTGCAAAGGTCCTGTGGTCAGTGTGAGCCCAGAAAGTCTGATAAGCAGGAAGAAGGTCCATCTGGCTGGAACAGGGGTGGCTCAGGGGTAGAAGTTTCATCTTCCATGCAGGAGACCCAGCTTCAATTCCTGGCCAAGGCAACTCATGGGCCCACCACCCATCTGTCAGTGGAGGCTGGCATGTTGCTAGGATGCTAAACAGGTTTAATCAGTTTTCAGAGTAATATAAACTAGGAAGTAAGACCTGGTGATCTACCTCGGAAAATCAGCCAATGAAAACCCTAGGATCCCATTCTCAACCAATCACAGGAACAGCACAGGAGTGGGCAGCATTTCATTCTTTTGTGCCTGGGGTCTCTGTGTGTCAGGGTCAACTCCCACTGGCAGCTAAGAGCTAACAACTGAAAGCATTTTCTGGGATGAGCAGGACCTCCCCGGGCGGTTGGGCAGGTTGCTGCCCAAGGGTGCTGCATCTAAGGAGCACTGTCCATATCGTACATCCGCGGAAGCTAACAATACCATTCAACCATAAGGCATTGTGTTTCGCCCCTTGGGTGGGATTTGGGTAGAAGGGGAGAGGAGGGGAACTTCTGGAGCACTGCGTGGTAGATGCAATGTTTTTGTGAGAATTTGAGAAATGTACTCCTAGTCCCAGGCAAGGACCCCAGGCTGGGAGAACAGAGGACAAAATGAAAATGGCAGAGGCAAAGACTGGGAAGTGGGAATGTTCAGGATCCATTTGGAAAGGATGGAGCCAACCTGGGGAGTCTTCCAAGAGGGCGGCGGTGGGGGGAACGGTGTCTGACATCGAGGTGATCCTGGTTCTGCTGGGAGACCCCAAGAGATTTGAGGTTGGTTATTCTTGATGTGATGCCACTATGGGATAAAGCACTGGACCGTAAGGTTGGTTTGAATCCCAAGGTTGGCAGTTCAAACTCACCAGCCACTCCTTGGAAACCCTCTAGAGGGTCACTATTAGTTATAACTGACTTGACGACACTTAACAACAGCAAGAAGAACATTCACATAGAAGAGAATCCTGAAGGCACCATGGATAAGCACACAACTGACAAGCAACAAGTCAGCAGCTAGGAAAGATCTCTTGACAATCTACTCCTGTAAAGACGATGCCTAAGGAGCCTGTTGAGCCAGTTCTAGTGTGTCATGTGGGCTTGTTATGAATTTGACAACCCACAACAACATTCACATGGGGGAGGGAAATCCCACGTTGGTGCAGATGGTTAACATGAGTGTTGACTAGCAGTTAACATGGCTAACTATGAGGTCTGAGGTTCAGGTTCACCTAGCGGTGTCTTGGGAGAAGGATCTGGCAACAGATTTCTGAAACCCTCGGGAAAAGTGAGCTGTCAGAAAGCCTCTGGAGTACCCTTCTAACCTGGTGAGGTTGCCATGGGTCAAATCGACTGTATGCCAATATTTGTTTATTCATGTGGGGAGCTAGGCCTGGGCTAGGATCCAGGTGGGGAGATCCAAAGATCAGGGAAAGCGGGGATCCTGACACCACAGTCAATAATGCCCCAGCCCTGAGTTCAAATTCCACCTCTGTGGATCAGTAGTAGGTAGGAGTGCAGGGAAAGCAAGATCGTGCTCCGTGAGTCTATGACGGAGTGGGGAATGCTGGGAGGTTCTCAAAAGACTCCTACCTCCTTCTCCAGGTTTCGTGACCCCTCCAGAGGCAGGGGGTCTGGTGGTGGGAAGGGTAGAATTACGACCCTCTTGCATGGTCACTGCTCCTATGGGGCAGTTCTAGTCTGTTCTGTATCAACTCAATGGCAGCAGGTCAACACTTGAGGTCCAGCTCCTCCTTCAGATCAGCTTTGCCCAACAGAAACTGAACAGGAGCCCACCTGTAAACGTTTTCTAGTTGACGCTATTAGCTGCTGTCAAATCATGGTGACCCCATGCCCAACAGAATGATCCCCATGATCGGTTTCGGATCAGATCCGGGTTTTCATTGGCTGATTGTTAGAAGTAGATTTCCAGGCCTTTCTGCTTCGTGTCTTACTCTGGAAGTTCTGCTGAAACCTACTTGGCATCACAGCAACACGCAAGCTTCCAAGTTTGCATTGTTGTTGTTTAGTGTTGTGGAATCTGTTCTGACTCAGCAACCCTGTATAAGGTTTCTAAGGAGCTTGACCCGCTGACCTTGCATTTCTAACTGACCTTGCAATTCTAACTGACCTTGCAATTCTAACTGACCTTGCAATTCTAACTGACCTTGCAGTCCAGTACTTATTCTTCAGCACCTGACCAGGGCTAAAAGAGACAAATGTGTAGAGATCAAAGTTCAATGATGGTTACTGGGAGTGAAGGGGATAGGAAAAGGAAAAATATTGATCTAGAGACACTAAATTTCTGTTAAGGTTCATGAAGAACCTGGGACATAGAGGTGAGACTTATACAACATAAAAGGCAAGAATTCTACCTCTGAACCATCAAGCCTCATAAACATTTTCTCATAACCACAGTCTTTAAAAAAAAGTAAAAGAAGCGGGTGAAATTAATTAAAAATTATATATTTATTTAATCTGATAGATCTGAAATATTATTTCAACGTGCAATCAGTCTTTAAGATACGATTCAGATCAACTCATTCTCTTTCACAACTGATGCTTTTGAAATCTGTCGTGTAGTTTACCGCTGAAGCACTTCTCCATTCAGACACCGATCTTACCATTGGCAAGTCTTCATCTACCTCACTGGGTTTATGATTGAAACAACAGATCCAGGTTGTTTGTTGTTGTTGTTGTTGTTAAGTACCGTGGAGTCGGTTCTGACTCATAGCGACCCTCCACAGGATTTCTTTCCGAGGCTGCAAATCTTTATGGGAGCAGAATGCCTCATCTTTCTCCTGCGGAACCACTGGTAGTTTTGAACTGCTGACCTTGAGGTTGGCAGCCCGACTCATAACCACTACGCTACCAGAGCTCCTTATGTTGGTTCTAAGCTACTTTAAAAAATTTCTAGGATGAGTGTAAAACTGATGTTCTCCCATGTAAACTATCACTCAATTCACAATAAAAAAAAATTTTTTTAAACTTTTTTCCAAGACCTGAACTGAAAGTTTTGAATTTATCTAAATTTAATGAACATGTAAAGGGTTAATAATGAATATGAAATGAGAAATTCAGGTCCCCCAGCTCACTGGCCACATCTGAAGGGTTCTATAGTCACTATGGCTGGTGGCCACCATATTGGACAGCACAGATAGAACTTTCTGCCATCACTGAACGTTCTGTCGGAGGCTGAGGCTCCACCAGAGATGGGGAGGGGGGGGGGGGGGACATGTACCAAACCAAATCCAGTGCTCCAGAGTCTATTCCGACTCATAGAGACCTCTTAAAACAAAGTAGAACTGACCCTTATGATTTCCTATCTTTACTGAAGCAAACTGTCCATATCTGTCTTCCTCGGAGTGATTGGTGGATTCAAACTCCCAACCTTTTAGCTAGCAGCAGACTGTTTAACCACTGTGCCACTAGAGCACCTTGAAGAGGTACATAATAATAAATACATATTGGGAAGGAAAGAGCCTGAGAGAGACAGAAGTAGAGACACAGAGAGATACAGACAGAAGATACATTGTTGTTAACATACGTTAGAGTGTGTTCAGACTCACAGGAACCCTGTATAGGGTTTCTTGAGGCTAGAAATCTTTGCAGGAGCAGAAAGCCTCATCTTTCTTCAAGAGGGAAGACATATAGGAACATAGAAACAGATATACAAAGAGACAGAGAGATCGAGGGACAGAGGGGCTATAGAGAGCAGAGATTGAGACTGAGAGACAGAGATAAAGAGAAGGTGAATTCAAGAAAGCAAGACAGAAAAAGGAGAGAAACACTGAGAAGCGCCTCCAGGCAAAAAACCATGGAACATTCAAGGTACAAGTAGAACTTGATATCTGAAACAGGAGTCCGGAAGCTGGGCTAGGTGTGGGACCCAGAGGGGAGGTGGTGCTGTTTAGGGTACGCAGCAAACCTGCTAAGGCTTCAGAAACAGAACTGAGACCTCAGACCAGAAGTGTGTCTCCCATGGGATGGGTTTGGGACAAGAGAAGCCTCAATCCCCCCCCCCCTCTAAAATAGTCTATAAATGCTCCCTCTGAGCAGGTTGCATGAGAATTGCACCCTAGAATTGACTAACTGCAAAGCCACTATTTCTACTACTACGGCATCTACCTTTTTTTTGGGGGGGGGAGGGGGGTAGCAGATGCTCACAACCTAGCAAAGTCATAACAGGTGACGAACATCTAATGTAGAAGACAGTGTTCTGGGAACCTGAAGAGACAGTGATTCATTTCTTTCTCTATAATTTTAGAGATTTATTTCGTTAGCTCCCTTTTTTTTGTTTTTGTTTTTTTTCAATTTTATTATCAAAGTGATACATCTCAAGTAGCTTTTTTCTAAAAATGAGTTTTTAAGTTTATAAAAATGTTTAAATATGCAAGAATTGCCACCAAAAAAAAAGAAGAATGGTGAGGGTAAACGTGCCCTATCCAAGATTATTGTTGTTAGGTGACATCAAGTTGGTACCAGCTCATAGCAACCTTATGCACAACAGAATGAAACACTGCCCAGTCCTGTGCCAACCTCACAATCGTTGCTACGTTTGAGCCCACTGATGCTGCCACTTGACTAATCCATCTCGTTGGGGGTCTTCCTCTTTTTCTCTGACCCTCCACTTTACCAAACATGATATCCTTCTCCAGGGACTGGTCCCTCCTGACAATACGTCCAAAGTATGAGAGATGAAGTTTGGCCATCCTGGCTTCCAAGGAGCACTCTGGCTGCACTTCTTCCAACACAGATCTGTTGGTTCTTTTAGCAGCCCATGGCACTTTCAATATTCTCCTCCAACACCACAACACAAAGGCATCAATTCTTCTCCAGTCTTCCTTATTCACTGTCCAACTTTTGCAGGTTATTGAGAATAGTATAGCTTGCGTCAGACGCACCTTAGTCCTCAAATTGACATCTTTGCTCTTCAACACTTTAAAGAGGTCTTGTGCAGCAGATCTGCCCAACATTAAATCTTATATAGTCCTGGTATGGTGTTGTAGAAGAAACATTGGGTTGCTAACCACAAGGTCAGTGGTTCAAACCCACCAGCCACTCCTCAGAAACCCTATATAGGGTCGCTATGAGTCAGAACTGACTCTGTGGCACTTAACAACAACACATAGCTACTATAAGGAGCCCTGGTGGCACAGTGGTCGAAGTACTTACTTATTCACAGTAAAGTTGGAGATTTGAAGCCATCAGTTGCTGTGTTAGAAAAATGTGGCAGTTTACTTTTGTGACAACAACAACCTGGGACACTCTATGGGGCAGTTCTACTCTGGACTATTGAGCCACTGAATTCCAATGAACTCAAGGGCAACAGGTTTAGTTTTATAGAGTTACTATCAAGATTATGACCAAGCAATTCTATCACTGGTTATTTATTTACTAAAAAAAAAAAAAAAAAGAGAGAGCTTTCTGAATAATAACCCCATCCCAGGTATCCATTAATTGAGGAAAAAATAAAGTCACTGTGATTTCTTCAATTAGAATTGCATTGTCCATAAAAACAAAACAAAACGAAGTCCAATATCCACATGAACTTAGATAATGCCATGAACTTTAGACTGAGCCAAAGGGTGCAGGCTTAATTCTATAGAATTCGCATTTTAAATATCCAAGACCAGACAGGTTTGATCTCTGATGGTCTTCTCTGGGGATGGGGACCAGCGGGAGGAGACTTCCAGGGTGGCGAAGTATTGTGTGTCTTGTCAGATGCTAGATTGCATGGTGTGTGCATTTACCAAGACTTACTAAAGATGTGTGTATTTCCTCAAAGTAAGCTGTGTGTATTGCCTTGGTGGAAATACCTTTTAAAATACGGGAGTTACAGTTATTGAAAAAGAACTCGAAGGTGACATACTGACATGAAAATATCACATGGGTCTATTAACTAAAAGAAAATCCAGTGGATTATGGATGAGTGCAAGGTATGAACTCAGTAGTGTTTATTAGAAAGTAGAGGAGTAGGAAGGGGAGGAAGAAAAGGGGGTGAGGGAAAGAGAGGGAAAGGAAGGAGAGAAGGAAGAGGAGGGGGAGGAAGAACCTAAAAGCCCACACGCCTTATGTTTTCATGAGCTTCTTTCTATAAACACAAATGCACAGATAGGAAACACATGAAACTGGTCACTTGAGTTCTTCCCAAACTATGGAAGGGTCGTGGGGAAACTATATATTTCTTCATAAACCCAGACAATGACTCCATAGACCCAGAGGTCTGATGCAATAATTTATTATTTCTCCCAATTTGTTGTTGTTTCCGTCTGTCGAGTCGGTTCCAACTCATAACCGCCCTACGCACAACAGAAGGTCCTGCGCCATCCTCACATTCTTGTGTTTATGTCCATTGCTGCTGCTCCCATGTCAGTCCATCTAGTTGGGGGCCTTCCTCTTCTTCACTGGCCCTTCATTTTACTAAGTATGATGTCCTTCTCCAGGGACTGCTCCCTCCTGACAACATGTTCAAAGTATGAGAGACGAAGTCTGGCCATTTTGACTTCCAAAGAGCATTCTGGCTGCACTTCTTCCAAGACAGACCTGTTGGTTCTTCTGTTAGGAAATGTAATTTCCCAAATACGTTTTCTTAAAACAAAAGAAAATACACAACATGGGTCAGATCAAGGCCGTCTAACCTAGACAACAAGCATCCCCCACAGTCCCAGGGCCTCATGCATTTGTTGGTTGCAGATTCATGGGTCCTCCTGGTCATGTGATTAGAGGCCCAGATTCTGTAACCTAGTTACATCCCACCAGTGGCTCCCACTCCCCTGAGTGGTCTATGGTCCCAAGGGGGGAAGGAGGTGGGCATATGACATTCCCATTGTTTTGGTAGTTCGAAATTCAAAACATACAAAAACCAAAAAAAAAAAAAAAAGTGTGGCTATCAAGTGAATTCCAATTTATAGCAACCTCATGTGTTGAAATGGCCCCATAGAGTTTTCTTGGTGTGGCACTGTGGGATCATGCACTGGACCGCAAGGTTGGTTTGAACTGCAAGGTTGGAAGTTCAAATTCATCAGCCTCTCCTTGGAAACCGTATACAGGGTCACTATGAGTCAGAACCTACTCGATGGCACTTAACAACAGCAAAAGCAATCTTCCAAGTACCAGGCTTTTCTTCCAAAACACCACTGGAGGGGTCAGGCCACCGCCTTTAGATTATTACCTGTTACTATTGAGTCGATTCTGTCTCACAGTGAAGGACAGAGGAGAACTGCCCCATGGAGCTTCCAAGGCTGGGATTTTTATGGAAGCTCACAACCACATCTTTCTCAGAGCAGCTGGTGGGTTTGAACTGCCGACCTCATAGTCTGCAGCCCAGCGCTTAACCCACCATATCACCATAGATCCTTTGAAGACATACAAAAACCCCATTGTTATTAAGTTGATTCCAACTCAAAGTGACCCTGTATAGGGTTTCTGAGGCTGCAGATCTGTAGGAGATCTTTAAAGGAGCCAAAAGTCTCAACTTTCTCCCTTGGAGCAGCTGGTGGGTTTGAACTGCCAGCCTTGTGGTTTGCAGTCAGTGTTTATAGCCTACACCACCACCAAGGCTTCTCTTCAAGATACATTTGTTGTTGTTGTTATTAAGTGCCGTTGAGTCGGTTCTGACCCATAGTGACCCTGTATAGGGTTTCCGAGGAGCAGCTTATGAGCTTGAACCACCGATCTTGCAGTTCAAACGACCTTGTAGTCTAGTACCTTAACCTGCAGCACCACACCAGGACTCCATATGTTGTTGTTGTTAAGTACCGCGGAGTCGGTTCCAACTCCTAGTGACCTTGTATAGGGTTTCTGAGGCTTGTAAATCTTTACAGGAGCAGAATGCCTCATCTTTCTCCCACAGAACCGCTGGTACTTTTGAACTGCTGACCTTGCGGTTGGCAGCCCAACTTGTAACCACTATGCTAGGGCATAAAGTTCAAAAGGACTCCTGGTGTAGCACTGTAGGATCAGCACTGGACTTCAAACCAAAAGGTCAACGGTTCAAACCCACCAGCTTCTCCCTGGAAACCCTATAAAGGGTCACTGTGAGTCGGAACTGACTTGATGTCACTTAAATAAGTAACTAAAGTTCAAATTCTACCACTTCAGAATTATCCCTCAACATAACTACTTTAAAGGCCTGCCGGAAAATGTCTTCCACAACTCAAAAATAGAACCAGTTAGGGTCAAGTCAGTTCCAACTCAAGGCACCCCATGTGTGTCAGAGTACACCTGTGCTCCAGGGGTTTCAGTGGATGATTTTCTGGAAGTAGATCACCAGGCCTTCCTTCCAAGTTTGAGTGGACTCAAAGTTCCAAGCTTTCAGTTAGAAGTTGAACACTTCGAGTACTTCACCGCTTGTGCCACCCTTTCATTAAGATGCTAAATAATGGCTCTGGGGTGGCACTGTCAGATGAGCACTGGACTGCTGACTGTAAGGGGTTCAAATCCACCAACTACTCCTTGGAAACCCTATACAGGATCCGTTACAACTGATGTGATGGCAAAGCAGGGCTTAAAAAAAGGAAAAGCGCCAACCAGGCAGGATTTAAAACCCAAACCAAACCCACTGCTGAGGAATGGAATCCTATTTATCAGTGACTCTATACAGAGTAGAACTGCCCCATTGGGCTTCTGAGACTACCCTCTTCCTCCCGCAGAGCGCAGAGCGGCTGATGGGTTCAAACCACCGACCTTTTGGTTAGATGCATTACTTAAATGTTGCCAAATTATCTTCCAAAGAGTTTCCCCAGGCACATCCCCAGCCCACAGCAGGTGGAGCTGAGAGCGCCTGTTTTCCAGCGCCCTCGGCAAGGTGTGCCATCTTCTGTTCAGGGCAGCCTGAACGCTTCTCCAGACGGGCTCCGAGTGTGATTCCAGGAGGCAGGGAAGCGGAGAAGGGCACTCCCAGGAAAGAATCCAGCAGGCGATGGCTGGCAACCGCGTGGCGCACAGTGCGCGCGCTGGAATGGAATGCAAAGGGACCACGCGGGAGACGCGTCTCGGCAGCGCTCCCTGCACCAACCCCACCTCACCCACCCCCGCCTCAAAGGGGAAAGGGCCAGGAGCGCGAGGTGACCACACGGACAAAGAACGCGATATGACCACAGGTGCGAGCAAAGCCAGGTGACCACAGGCTCGAGGTAACCACAGGCGCGCCGCTGTGATCCAACAGGACAGCAGGCTGCCTAGCAATTCCTGAGGTCCACCCAGGTTAACACAGCACACAGACCCCAGTATTCCCGCGGTGTACCTCGCTCGCGCGCTCTCCTTCCCTCCCTGCCTCTTTTTCATTTAAAAAAAAAATCATTTTACTACATTAAAATTTTCAGCATGGATGAGGAAAATCCTTAAAAGGAAATACGAATATTTATTGTTGTTGTTGTTAAGTGCCGTCGAGTCAGTGCCGTCCCATAGGGACCCTGTACAGGGTTTTACGGGAGCAAAAAGCTTCATCTTTCTCCCAGGGAACCACTGGCAGTTTAGAACTGCTGACCTTGAGGTTAGCGGCCCAATCGATTTTTAACTTGTTGTTGTTGTTGTGATGTGCCATGGAGTCAGTTCCAACCCATAGCAACCCTGTGCAGGGTTTCCAAGGCTGTAAATCTTTACAGGAGCAGAAAGTCTCTTCTTTCACCAACAGTTCAGCTGGTAGTTTCAAACTGCTGACCTTGAAGTTCACAGCCCGATTCGTAACCTCTACGCTACAAGCCAAACCTGTTGGGGCCATTGGATTCCGAGCATCATAGTGACCCCTTGAGGACAGAGGAGAACTGCTCTGTAGAGTTTCACCCTCAGTGAGACACAGTGACTCCGACACTGGGTCCAAACATAACAATTGTGAGGAGGATGCAGGACCGGGCAGTGCTTCTTTCTGCTCTATTTGGGGTTGCTATGAGTCAGAATGGACTGGATGGTACCTCACAATAACAACAACGACAACAAAACTCTTTATGGAAGCAGACCTCCTCACCTTTCTCCCAAGGAGCAGCTGGTGGATTCAAACCGCTAACCTTTTGGCTGTCAGCCAAGAGTTTAAACCCAGTGCCGTCAGGGCTCCTTCCAGGTTCTGGAGACTAACTGACGTTGTTGGCTCGCCGCCCTTTCCTCTATCTGCAAATCATCTTCAGATCTCTTTCTGGCTCTCTTCTGTCATCACATCTCAGCACGCTGATCCTGCTAGCTCTTCTGAGGACCCAAGTGAGGACAATTAGGCCCTTATTAAATAATGAGGTTGTCTACTCCCATAAAAGGAGCTCTGGTAGTGTAGTGGTTACGAATCAGGCTGTGAACCTCAAGGTCAGCAGTTCAAAACTACCAGCTGTTCTGTGGGAGAAAGATGAGGCTTTCTGCTCCCGTAAAGATTTACAGCCTC
>NW_006408634.1:6560064-6562172 GCF_000296735.1 Chrysochloris asiatica
GGAGAAAGATGAGGCTTTCTGCTCCCATATAGATTTACAGCCTCGGAGACCCTGTACAGGGTCACTAAGAGTAGGAACCAACTCCACGGCACATAACAACAACAACACATGGGATCACTGAGTCAAAATCTACTCGATGGGACCCAACATTGATTTTGGAGGGACAAATAAATTTTAACACCAAGGTGAATTGAAAGTAGGCACATTTGCAAGTAAAGACCAAACCAAATCCACTGCTGTCGGGTTGATTTCCGACTCATAGAGACCCTTAATAGGGTTTCCGAGATTTTCAAACTTTATAGGAACAGACAGCCTCATCCTTCTCCAGAGTCACCTTGCCATTAGCTCCCAATGACTAACCCACGGCACCAGTGTTACAAGTAATGCGGTTCAACCATAGGATCGCTGGCAGTGGTGGGTCCAGGAACAAAAGATGTAGGGTAAGTGGGAGGGGGACTTTGATGGTAAACAGAATGGGCAGGGTGACTTCATTGAGGAGGCTGGATATTGAAGCAAACACCTAGAAGTGAGGGCCTGGCTGGAGCTGAAAACAGCCAGTGCAAAGGACCTGTGGCAGGGTTGTGTCTGGTGGGCAGGGGCGGAGAAGCCAACAAGCAAGGTCAGCAGAAGACTAGTGTTGTTCTGACTCATAGAGATCTTGTATAGGGTTTCTGAGAACAACTGGTGGGCATGAAGTGCCAGCTTTTTCAGTTACAAGTCCAATGCCACACTAGGGCTCAAGCATGAGATTACTTATACCTGCTTGCTCTTCTGTAGTGGACAGTTTTGCAGATGTGGTGAAAAATGAAATTGTTCACTACAGATGAGTAAATAAAGAGAAATAAGCCTGTGCTTATCTCGCTAACTGGGTCCTCTGTCCCTGTTGGGGATTGTGAATCTGAAGAGAGGAACGGATTCTGTAGGAAGGTGCCGGGAGATTGGGAGAGAGACAGATGTCAGCCAGACCTAGATGCAGAGTCTTCGATGTCATGGGAAAATGTGAAATGGTTCAGTACACAGGGGTACCTTGCTTGTGGAGTGATCCAACACTGGAGAAGGACATCGTGCTTGGTAAAGTGGAGGGTTGGAGAAAGATAGGACGACCCCTCCTTCCAACTAGATGGATTGGCACAGTGGCAGCAGTAATAGGCTCAAACATAGCAATGATTGTGAGGTTGGCGCAGGACCAGGCAGTGTTTCATTCTGTTGTGTGTAGGATTGCTTTCAGTTGGTACCAACTCGATGGCACTTAACAACAACAACTCTATGTGGATCTGAGGAATGCAGAGAAGTACAGTGTGTATGAGTGATGCTGAGTTAAAAAGGGGAGAGGGGAGGAGGAAGGAGAGGATACATGGATCCCAGTAAGGACTTTGCGTTGAGTCTGAGGGAGGTGGGAGTCAGGATGGTTCTGAGTAGACTCAGGTCCTGGCTAGGTATGGGGTGGGAACAGGTAGATCAGAAGAAGCCTTTGCAGTGGTCCTGGAGAGAGACAATGTTGGCTTTGAATTCTTACAAGGTTCCTCAGGGAAGACTGTCTTTAAACCCCTCCTCCTGATGAGGAAACTGAATCACAGAGAGGTTAAACCATGTATTCCAAGTCACACAGCTGGCAGGTAGCAGAGTCTGGGTTTCAATCTGAGTCAGTACAAAAACTCCGGTCAGTCTTCCCTCTCCATCCGGGGAACTGGCTGCCTCTGGAGGGGTGAGTCCTCATTACCTGTAGTCATTGTTATAAAATGCCGTCTAGTCACTTCTGACTCACAGTGACCCTGTGTAGGGTTTCCAAGGACCCGCTGATGAGTTTGAACCGAAAACCTTGCAGTTCAAACTGACCTTGGGGCCCAGTGCATTATCTTTCAACACCACACCAGGACTCCTGTAATCATTGTTGGGTGCCCTCAATCCCAACTCATAGCTCCTCCATGTAACCGAGTAGAGCTACCCTATAGGGTTTCCAAGGATGTAATTTTTTCCCCCATGTTTTATTGTGAATTATATGATATTTTACATGAGAGAACTTTAGTTTTACATTCATTCCATCGAATATCATCTCATTGCCATGGTTCCAATCCCCTCCATGCATCACAAGGATGTAATTTTTTTTT
>NW_006408634.1:6563737-6602321 GCF_000296735.1 Chrysochloris asiatica
ATACATCATTATTTACCTCTGTCTCACTTAGCCCATTGAGACCTGTCTAATACAAGGATGTAATTTTTACAAGAGAAGATCACCAGATCTTTTCTCTCATGGAGCCTCTTGGATGGGTTTGAACCTCCAGTCTTATTATTAGCAGCCCAATGCTTAACCATTGGCTCTGTAGAATAAGCAATAGAGTGCTAACCACAAGGTCAGCATTTCAAACCCACCAGCAGCACATTGGGAGGAAGGGGAAGCGTTCTGTTCCCGTTAAGATTTACAACCTCAGAAACCCAATATAGGGTCACCATGAATTGAAACTGACTTGATGGTACCTAAAAACAGCAACAGGAGTTCTGAATTGGGGAATAGGTTTGAATGAGTTTGTTTATTGCATATCTGTTGTGTGCCAAGTGTTAGGAATAAAGCAATAAATGAAACAGACACATTCCTGGCCCCATGAACTCAAATCCCAGTGCAGGAGAGGGGCGGAATCTCATTCACAGTTACTTATTGAGGTGTCCTATGAAGGCTGCTGTGTGACCTTCGGAAGTGGTATTAACCTCTCTGGGCCTCCGTAAGTATCCACTTTGTGGATTCTTCGAGAAGTCTGATAATGCATGTCCTTGGTTTAGAATTTCCTTACCCACCACCCCACTGGAGTCAGGCCTCTTAATTAGGGGTCGAGGGTATCAAGCTCCAGTCCTTGAGGTTGGAGAAGGCTGTGGTCCTTCTCCTGGAGAGGTGAGATCAAAGAAGTCTGCATATAGGAGGTGACATCTGAACTGGGTCTTGCACAGAGACAGCGAGATGGGAAAGGCTGGGGAACAGATTGCGCTAAGACTGAGAAGTGTGGAAAAGCTCAAAAATGATGTCTATAGACAAGTGATTTAGGAGTCCCTAAGTTAAACCATCAGTCAACTAAAGGTTAGCAGTTCAAATTCACCCAGGGGGCTCTTCAGGAGAAAGCCCTGCCAATAAGCTCCCATAGAGATTACAGCCTTAAAAACTCTAATTCTATGAGGCATGTTTACTCTGGAGTGCTGGTGTGTTGCTGTAGGATAAGCATTGGACTGCTAAGCACAAGCTCCTCAGAAACTGTGTAGGGTTGCTGTGAGTTGGAACTAACTCGTCAGCACTTAGAAACAACTTTGACCCTATCACAGGGGGTTGCTGAGTCGGAATCAACTCAAGGTCACACCAGCAATAATAGTCTTTCCCTGCACAGGGACCCGGTTGGGATGTGCCATCTTGTCCTCCGTTGCCATTGAGAATATTCTGTCTCATGGCGACCCCACGTGTGCAGAGCAGAACTGCACTCCACGGGGTTTTCAAAGCTAGGGGCTTTCAGAAGCAGATTCCTAGCCCTTTCTTCGGAGGTACCTCCGAGTGGATCCCAACCACCAACCTTTTGGCTCATAGTCGAGCGCCTAACCATTTGTATCACCTCCTCCCTCAAAACAAAAACCCCAAACACACTGCTGTCAAGTGTAGAACTGCCCCCGTAGGGTTTCCAAGGCTGACAGCTACATCTTTTGTTCCACAGAGCAGCTGGTGGTTTCAAACCTTCAACTTTCGATTAGCAGGCTAACGCTTGCCCAGGACTCCTTTCTGCACCACTCATACATCCTCAATCATGTGGGCTGCAGCCCCTCTGCTGCCCCTCAGCAAACTTGGTGCATTCATTACTCAGCTCAAATAGAGTGAGAGCTGCCTGTCAGCCCAGGATCAAGCACACAGCACGGAAACAAAACAGGGAGAGAAGTCACCCTGGGGCCAGATTTGATTACAAGGTGGGGGAAAGGACCCACAACACCTGCCTGGGAGCACGCGGGGAGAAATCAACCAGGCAGGAATCCGGGTGGGGCTCCCTCACCCCAGTCCAATCACAGAGGCCAGGCCACCCGGAGACACATTCCTGACACCAGGCATGTCTGGTACCAAGACCAGGAAATAGGAATCACAGTGGTGAGGCGATGTGGACTATGGCTGGAACATGGGGGAGGGAGCTAGGGAGGGATACAGAAACTGCTCACAGGCCCAAGGGACCACAGCAATGTAGGTTCAAAGCCCAGCTCTGCTCTGTACTCATATGGTCTTAACCAAATCACATCCCCTCCTTGGACCTCATAACTTGAACCATGGTCTACACTTTGTAGCATCATAAGTTGCACCATGGTCTACGCATTGGGCTGCTAACTGTAAGGTCGGAGGTTCAACCCACCAGCCACTCTGTAGAATGAAAGATAAGGCTGTCTACTCCCTTAACATTTACAGTCTCAGAAAAGCTATATAGGGTTTTGCTATGAGTTGGAATCAACTGGTGGTGATGAATATATTGTTGTTGTTGTTAGGTGCCATTGAGTCTGCACCGACCCATAGCAACCTTATGCACAGCAGAACGAAACACTGCCTGATCCTGGGCCAACCTCACTACCGTTGCCACGCTTGAGTCCATCGATGCTGTCACTTGGCCAATCCATCTCATTGGTTATATAGCACCTGTAAAATCCCTGGTGGTGCAATGGTGAAAGCATTTCCCTGCTAACTGAAAGGTCCACTGTTTGAACCCATCAGCCACTCCGTTGAAGAAAGATGTGGCAATCGGCTTCCGTAAACATTTCAGCCTTGGAAAGTCTATGGGGCATTTCTAACTCTGCCCTATATGGGTTGGAATGAGTAGGAATCCACTGAACAGCAGCTGGTTTTGTTTTTATGACACCTGTAGTGGAGGCTCTAGGTATCCCAAAAGACTCATCACTCCACTACTAGTGAAAAGGCCGACGGTCCGAACGTGTCCAGAGGTGCTTCAGAAGAAAGACCTGGCAATCTCTTTCTGAAAGGTCACAGGCGTGAAAACCCTGTGGAGCAAGCAGTTCTACTCTGTCCACTTGGGGCTGCCGGAAGTCAGAAATCAACAGCAATTAGTAGCAACAACAAACAAGAACAACAGTACCCGTTTCTACAACACGTGGTGAAGGAAAACAAGACATAAGATTTAAAATGTTGGGAGCCTGAAGCTAGTCAGTTAATTTTCTGAGACGTTTGTGGGTTTTGTCCACTTTTAAAACGCAAGTTGCTGTGATTTATTTTCTTCTTCTAAATACACATTCCCCTCCCTACGTTTATACGTCATACGTACTGACTCTTTCTTAAAGAGACTCTCTTCCCAATGGCATGTTGTAGTTGTTAAATGCCTTCTAGACGGTTCCGACTCACAGTGACCCTGTATAAGGTTTCTGAGGTGCAGCTGGTGAGTTTGACCGACCCACCTGGCAGTTAACAGCCCTAGTGCTTATCCTACAGCACCACACCAGGATTCTTCAAATGACGTTAAGTTTCTAAATAAAATAAAAACAAAGCAAAACCGCTGCCATTGGATTGATCCAGACTCCATGTGTTACAGAGAGGAACTGAACACTCCTTGGGGTTTTCTTGACTGAAATCTTTACGGACGCAGACCGCTATGCTGCTGGGGTCAGATTGCCAACCTTCTGGTTAGTTGTCGAGCCCAAACTGTATTCACCACCTAGAGAAGCCTGGGTCAGACAAGGAGTAAATGTATGGAAAGTGCTCGACCCAACCACCAACCTTTTGGCTCATAGTCGAGCGCCTAACCATTTGTACCACCTCCTCCCTCAAAACAAAAACCCCAAACACACTGCTGTCAAGTATAGAACTGCCCCCGTAGGGTTTCCAAGGCTGACAGCTACATCTTTTGTTCCACAGAGCAGCTGGTGGTTTCAAACCTTCAACTTTCGATTAGCAGGCTAACGCTTGCCCAGGACTCCTTTCTGCACCACTCATACATCCTCCATCATGTGGGCTGCAGCCCCTCTGCTGCCCCTCAGCAAACTTGGTGCATTCATGCCCATTTTGCAGGAAAGAAACTGAGGCCTGTGTCAAAAATGGAGAGAGTTCTGCTAGTGAATGGGGCAGCCCTGAGGACTGCCTCACCTACCTCCTTCCTCACTTGTTGTAACATTTCTTTAACACTTTCCACTGTCTGGACACCCCGGTGCAGACTCCTGGGCCTCCCAGGGCCCCTTGTCCTCCTTCACCTCCTCCCTGGTTCTCATGATGTCTCTCCCTCACCCACAGTGAGAAGTTGCCAGGTGACTACTTCTGGTACAAGGGCATTCCCTTCCCCTTGGGCATTTACTCACCTGAGAGCATCAGCATCGCAGAGAATTTCCCCGATGTGAGGGAAGATGACATCTTCATCGTCACCTACCCCAAGTCAGGTACCTGAGGGGCTGAAAGGGGGCACTGTAGAGAGGCTTGGGGGTGGGGATTGGATGAAGGATGTGCACTTATTATTAGCTTATGAGGTTTGTGGGACTTTTTGTTGGTAACCCCTTTATTAAGAGGTAACTCATATTCCAGACAATTTGTCCATTTAGTTAAAGTGTACGAGTCAGTGGTTTTTGGTATGTTCACAGAACTGTTCATCCATTATCATGGTCCATTTTGGAACATTTTATAACCTCCCCAAAGAAATCCTGTATGCTTTATAGCCAAGAAACCCTGGCAGTGCACATGACTGAGCACTTGGTGGCTAAGCAAAAGGTTGTCGGTTCGAACCCAGCCAGAGGCTCCGTGGGAGAAAGACCTGGAAATTTGCTTCCATACAGGAGCATTTAGACAAGTTTCACACTATCACATGGGGTCACTATGAGTCCAGGTTGTTGTTGTTTTTGCTTGCTTATTTCTTATTAACTTTTTTTCTGTGAATTGAGTGAAGGTTTACAGAGCAGAGCATCAGTTTTACAGTCAACAAATCACACGCTTCGTTTCCATCTCAGTGATTGCAGTCCCTTCCATGTAACATCATTTATCCCACTTCCTCCCTGTGAGTCTTGTTTTTGTTTCTCCTTCTTTTTTAACCCTTCTGAAGTTTGTCCTTGAGCCAATCTGCCCTTTTGACCTTAAACAGTTCATTATGCTTAAATAATTCTTAAACAATCTTAAATGGTTGATTGTGCATAGCCCCCCTTATAGATTTGTCGATTTGCCATGGATGTAAGCTTATTACCAGATCTGAAGGGCCATAGTCTCGGGAGTTTCCAGCAGTCTCTGACTAGTAAGACTGGTCTTTATCCACTCTAATAGGTACGTGGAGTCCTGGTATGGCGCTGCAGGTTAATGCACCAGACTGCAAAGCCATTTGAACTGCAAGGTCAGAGGTTCAAGCTCACCAGCAGCTCCTCGGATACCCTATACAGGGTCGCTATGGGTCGGAACCGACTCGATGGCACTTAACAACAAAGTAGAGTTGACTTATGATGACACGAATCGAATATGAAATGTACAAAGTATGGATCCAGGAAAAATGGAACTTGATAAAAATGAAATGGAATGCATAAAGATTGATATCCTAGGCATTAGTGAGCTGAAATGGATAGATAGTGGCCATTGTGAATTTGACAATCATATAGTTTTAAATATGCCAGGAATGGCAAATTCAAGAGGACTGGCATACCAGTCATCATCAAAAACAACATTGCACAAAAGAAGGCACCAACATACCATCATTGATTAAATACAAATACACCAACCCCACAATGCCCCGGAGACAGCATACAAGAGAGCATGGTTCAGACAAATGATCAAAATGCAAGACAGAAAACGTTTCTGAGGAAGAAACAGTAATTGAACTAACAGAAAAAGAATTCAAAAGAATGATATTTAAGTATTTTCAAAGGATTGAAAGAAAGCAAGGAGAACACAGAAATAGCTTGAGAAGAATTCAGGAAAACATGACAAGAACAAACAGACAAAATAAAGGCAATTTTTGAAACAATACAAAACCTGCAATTAGAAATTCAGACGATTAATTCTAAGACTTCAGAAATGGACAATACATTAAAAGGGCAAAGGAGCAGATTCAAAGCAATGGAAGCCTGAATTAGGGAGCTTGAAGATCAGTCTTTCAATGCAAGTATGCTAGAAGAACAATCAGAAAAAAAGAATTTAAAAATCCAAAGAAAGCCTAAGAGTTAACGTGTTCAAGAGCAAAGATATCATTTTGAGAACTAAGGCTGTGCCTGACCCAGACCACGGTGTTTTCAGTAGCCTCATATGCGTGTGTAAGTTGGACAGTGAATAAGGAAGCCCACAGCAGAATTGATGCATTTGAGTCATGGTATTGGAGAACACTGAAGGTGCCATGGACTGCCAGAAGAACAAACAAATCTGTGTTAGAAGTACAACCAGAATGCTCCTTAGAAGTCAGGATAGTGAGACATTGAGACTGACCAGTGCCTGGACAAGGAGATTATGCTTGGTTAAGTGAAGGGTCAGCAAAGAAGTGAAAGACTCCGCCAGTGAAATGGATCGGTACAGTGGCAGCAGCAATGAGTTCACGTGTGACAGCAAACATGAGGATGGAGCAGGACCGGGCGGTGTTTTGATCTGTTATGCGCTGGGTGGCTGTGAGTAACACCTAAAACAATGACAATAAGGAAATGGGGGAGCACAGCAACTTCGTAGGCTAAGCACTGGACTACAAACCAAGATAGGCAGTGTGAGCCTACCAGCCGATCAGTAGGAGAAAGATAGGCTTTCTGCTTCTGCAAAGATTACAGCCTGGGAAACCCTGTACAGAGATCAATATGAGTTGGCACTGACTCCGCTCTACGGCACATAACAACAACAATAAAGAAACAAAATCCTGATACACACAACACAATGAACCTTGAAAACATCATGCTGAGTGAAATACATCAGTTGCAAAAGTACAAATACGATACAATCTCACTTATATGAAATAAGCAAATGTGAGTATATAGAAATGAAAGATTATTAATAGATAGGATGAGCACTGGACTGTGAGACACAAGGTTGGCGGTTCAAACCCACCAGCTGCTCTGCAGGAGAAAGGTGAGGTTCAGAAATCATATATGAGGTGGATATGAGTCTTAACCAACTCCACAGCACTTAACAACAATAACAGGAAGTAAGGGGAAGGAGCTCTGGTAGCATAGTGATTGCACATTGGGCTGTGAACCGCAAGGTCAGCAGTTCGAAACTACCAGCTGTTGCGCGGGAGAAAGATGGGGCTTTCTGCTCCCGTAAAGATTTACAGCCTCAGAAACCCTGTACAGGGTCGTTGTGAGTCAGAACCGACTCCACGGCACATAACCACCACCAAGGGAAAGGGGGGAATTTTTGCTTATGAGGTACTGAGTTTATGTTAATGCTGGTAAGTGCTGGCTTGTCATTTCTGACTCATAGCGACTCTGGTCTTGTGGTTAGCAGTCCAGTGCTGATCCTACAACGCCACCCCAGGACTCCTAAAACAATTTGGGGGAGGATATCACAAAGGTCTCACAGCATAAAGAATGTGAGCGGTGTTACTGGATTGTACACGTAGAGATTGTTGAATTGATGAAGCTTTTGGTGTGTCTAGTTTCACCACAATCAGAAAAACAAAACCAAAAAATGTTAGTTGGTAACAGAGGAGGCCTATTGGCATAATGATTAAGCTCTCAGCTGCTAACCGTAAGGTTGTCAGTTCAAACCCATCCAGCTGCTCCAATGAGAAAGACCTGGTGACCTGCTTGGAGATTACAGGTGCCTAGTTTCCATCTCGCTGTCCATCGGTGTAGGGTTCCCTTTCACGAGTCCTATGGGAGACTCTATGAGACCTTTGTGTCCCCCCTCAAAATATGTGTTCTATCATGGAGTCGGTTCTGACACACAGAGACCCTGTACAGGGTTTCTGAGGCTATAAATCTTTATGGGAGCAGAAAGCTTCATCTTTCTCCAGTGGAACAGCTGGTAGTTTCGAACTGCTGACTGTGAGGTTAGCAGCTTGACTCATAACCACTACGCTACCAGAGCTCCTTCAGTATGGGTTGCATCTCAGTATAAAGAAAACAAAAGTTCTCACCACTAGACCAATAAACAACATTCTTATCAATGGAGAAAAGATTGAAGCTGTCAAGGACTTTATTCTTCTTGGATCAACTATCAACACTCATGGAAGCAGTTGCCAGGAAATCAAACAACGTATTGCATTAGGCAAATCTGCTGCACAAGACCTTTTTAAAGTGTTGAAGAGCAAAGATGCAGGACTAAGGTGCGCCTGACCATGATGTTTTCAATAACCTCATACACATGTGAAAGCTGAACAGTGATTAAGGAAGACTGTAGAACTAATACTTTTAAGTTATGGTGTTGGAAGAGAATATTGAAAGTGCCATAGGCTGCCAAAAGAACCAATAGATCCGTTTTGGAAGAAGTGCAGCCAGAGTGCTCCTTGGAGGCCAGGATGGCCAAACTTCGTCTCTCATACTTTGGACATATTGTCAGGAGGGACCAATTGCTGGAGAAGGATATCATGTTTGGTAAGGTGGAGGGTCAGAGAAAAAGAGGAAGACCCCCAGCGAGATGGATTGGCCAAGTGGCAGCATTGATGGACTCAAGCATGTTAACAATAGTGAGGTTGGCCCAGGATCGGGCAGTGTTTCGTTCTGCTGTGCATAAGGTCGCTGTGGGTTGGTACAGACTCAATGGCACCTAATAACAACAACAACAACAGAATACAGGAATCTCTGAAATAGGGAGCAACTATTACACCTAGAGCTGAAACAACACACCCATGAAAGAAAGAGATTTGGACAAGGAACTCCCATGAACACCTCCAAGTCTGAGACGCAGATTTCATTGGAAAGGGTATGATCTTGGCCAATGGGTTGGTGGAGAAGCTCATTACAGTGCCACAGGCTGGGTGGGGGAGACAGCAAGAAGTTGTCCTTTGTAAAACTTGTGGGGACTGAGTGCCAGTGGGTGTCCACTGCTGACTGCTGACCAGCTGAGTCAGAGGAGGAAGGAGAACCCGTAGTTGAAGAAGGACTTGGACTTCAGCTCTATCTGCTTCAATGAACTGCCTTGTTTGCTGTGAGACCATAAGAACTGGATGGTGCCTGGCAATCATGATTGAATGTTTTGCTTAAGGACTCAGTAGCTGAATCCTGATCAAAGGGGGGAGAAATGTGGAACAGACTTTAAATTTCGATGGAATCCACACTGACTGGATTCATTGAGTCTGGAGGAACCCCTGAATCTATTGACCTGAGAAAGTCTTTAAACCTTGAACCAAAACTATCCCCTGAGGTTATCTTTTAGCTGAACAATTTAGCTAATAGTAAAGAATGTTTGTCTTGAGCATTGCACTCTGACAACAGTAAATCTAAAGCATAGATGGGAAGTTGAAAGGGTTGTTGTTGTTGTTGTTGTTGTTGTTGTTGTTAAGTGCCGTCGAGTCGGTTCCGACCCATAGCGACGCTGTACAGGGTTTCCGTAGCAAATCTAAATGAATAACATGAAACAACGTGGGTAGAAATCATGAGAACGGTGATACGTGCAGAATTTAACTAATATCCTTGAACTATACATGTAAACTTTGTTGATTGGGTGTATGTTCTGCTGTGTATAATTTCACCAAAAATAAAGTAAATGTTAAAAAAAAAAAAAAAGCCTACTGAACAGAGAGCAATTGGAACCCGGAAGAGAAAGCCCGTTATCATTCAGTGTTCCTCCAGCGCCCTCTACTGGCACTGTTTAGCATTGAGGCAGATGGAGAAAACGATTACATGGTCCAGCTCTTGCTAATGTTTGAGTCGGTTCCGACCCACAACGACCCTCTATAGGGTTTCCAAGTAGAGCTTGAACCTCCGACCTTGTGGTTCAAACTGATTTTGCAGTCCAGCGCATTAGCCCTCAGCGATACACCAGGACGCCCTCTCTGGTATAATGAAACAGAGCAAAGAAGGGATTTGGAGCTAGCAAAGGTGGCTGTTAGACTCTAATAGGAATAATATGTTGCTAATTAGCATTATTAAATTTTCTCATTTGACGTGCCTGTGTTCTTCTGAAATCCAAACCTGTGAACTGGGTCATCAATGAAGTCACACAACGTGGTGTGACTCCCCAAAGGAATGAAGGAATTACTCCTCAATTGTTGATGTTTGTTGTTGTTAAGTGCCATCGAGTTGGTTCCAACCCAGAGCAATCCCTTATAAGCCATTTCCAAGGAGCAGCTGGTGAGCTTGAACCACCAACCTTGTGATCCAGCACATAACCCACAGCGTCAGTTGCTATCAAATGGATTTTTACTCATGGTGACACCCTGTGTGTCTGAGTAGAACGGCTCCACAGAGTTTTCAAAACCAATCCTCTCAGAAGGCAGTCTCCAGATCATACTTCTGAGGTATTTCTGGCTGGGTTCAAACTGAGAACCTTCAGCTCGTCATTGAGCAGTTAACCATTTGTGCTACCCAGAAATTCCTTCCCCCCAATGTTGCGATCAAGTCAATTCTGACTCATAGCAACCGTATATAACAGAGAAGTGCCCCATACAGTTTTCTTGGCTGAAATATGAATGCCAGATCTTTACTCCCCTGAAGCCATTGGTTAGCAACCAACAGCTGAGAGTCTATTTCAAATCCAGCTTCCTCCATGGTGTAAAGGGATGCTAGTGCAGTGGTTAAGGAACCCTGGTGATGCTGTAGGATAAGCTAAATGCAAGATCATCAGTTCAAAGCCACCAGCTGCTCCGTGGGAGAAAGATGAAGCTTTCTGCTTCCATAAAGATTTACAGCCTCGGAAACATTATATAGAGTTGTTATGTGTCAGAGTGGACTCGATGGCAGTAGGTTTGGTTTTGAGGTTTTGGTGCAATGGTTAAGCGCTTGACTGCTAACCAAAAGATGGAAGTTCAAACCCACCAGCCACACTCTTTGGGAGGAAAATGTAGCAATGTGCTTCCTGAAGCAT
This sequence comes from Chrysochloris asiatica, assembly GCF_000296735.1. Classification (NCBI taxonomy): domain Eukaryota; kingdom Metazoa; phylum Chordata; class Mammalia; order Afrosoricida; family Chrysochloridae; genus Chrysochloris; species Chrysochloris asiatica. The sequence goes on from NW_006408634.1 coordinate 6,574,508, forward strand.
TACAGCTTTGAAAATCCAATAGGGCAGTTTTCCTGTGCCCTACAGTGTTCCTGTGAGTTGGGATGGATGGATACAGTTCTGGAGTTTTTCACAGGTTAGTTGCTCTACTACATGTTGGTAAGTGCCATCGAGTAAGTTCTGAACCATGTTGTTGTTGTTAAGTGCCGTGGCGTCGGTTTCCGAGGCTGTAAATCTTTAAGGGAGCAGAAGGCCTCATCTTTCTTCTGCGGAATCGCTGGTAGTTTCGAACTGCTGACCTTGAGGTTGGCAGCCCGACTTGTAACCACTACGCTATCTGAATCATAGAGGCCCTGTATTGGGTCTCCACAGATCGTGTAGGTAGCAGTCCAGTGTTTATCCTACATCATCACACCAGAACTCTGTGATGCTACAGAAATCTCAAAATCTCAGTGGCTTATTTCCCATTCCTGCAAGCTCCAGTCAGTACATGATGGGTGGGAGGAAGTGGGGGAAATCCACCAGCCTCTTCCATCTATGGCGCGACCACTCCCAAAGGCACTGGCGGGTGGTGGGTCACATGGGAGATTTTTATGAGCCTAGAATGGCTGCGTATGGCTTCCACCAACACTTCACTGGCTAAACTCGGACACGTAGCCCCACACGTAGATGCGGAAGAGGCTAGAAATTAGAGTTCCATGATATTCCTAGCAGAGTCCTGGTGTGGTGCTGCGGTTAATGCGCTGGATTGAATAGTCGATTTGAACCGCAAGGTCGGCACTTCAGGCTCACCAGCGGCTCCTGGGAAACCCTATGTGGGGTCGTTATGAGTTAAAACCGACTCAACAACACTTAACAACAATGTAATCCTAGCGGGAAAATGAAATTAAATTGGACGAGCCACTAATCAGTACCACTGCGCGCCCTCTACTGGTAAAGCGAAAACAGCAAACATGGACAGTTCCATTTCACAGTCTTTCCTCCTCCTATATAGTCTTGTCACCTATGGCAAGTGGCTTGGTTTCTTTGAGCCTCAGTTTCCTGCTCTGAAAATGAGAATCATCAACACTATCTTCTCGTGTTGGGAGAAATCGATGAGATACAACATGTGGCAAATTCTCAGTAAATGCTGTTTTTGTCAATTGTCAATGACCCTCGAATCGGATCCCACTCATGGTGACCCCACATGTGCCAAAGTAGAACTGTCCTCCAGAGCTTTCTCAAGGTTGTGACCTTATGGAATCCGATCACCAGGTCTTTCTTCTGACGCACCTTTAGGTGGGTTCGAACCATCAACCTTGTCACTATTAGTTGAGTACTTAACAATTTACATCACCCAAGGATTCGCTAAGTATAGTCACTCTGAATCCAGTTAGATCTCCCACTTTGCCCCTTCCCCCACCCCAATAAATGTGTCCTATTTCTCCCAACAGGCACCAACTGGATGATTGAGATTGTCAGCTTAATCCTAAAGGATGGGGATCCCTCCTGGATCCGCTCTGTGCCCATCTGGGAGCGGGCACCTTGGTGTGAGACTATCATGGGCGCTTTCAGCCTCCCGGACCAGCCTATCCCCCGCCTCCGGAGCTCACACCTCCCCATCCAGCTCTTCACCAAGGCCTTCTTCAACTCCAAGGCCAAGGTGCTGAAGAGGAAGGAGAGTGTGTGTGTGGGGGTGGGGGGGGGGGGGGGGGGGGGGAATGGCAGCGAGAGTATCATCAATTAATGGACTCTGCACAGATTCATTGAGTGGATCCTCTTGTACTGGGCTGTCTCAGTTTTCTAGTGCTGCTATAACAAAAATACCACAAGTAGGTCGATTTCACACACCGAAATTTATTTTCTCACAGTTTAAACAAAATACCCAGTGCTGTCAAGTGGATTCTGACTCATAGTGGCCCTATAGGACAGGGAAGAACTACCCCATAGGGGTTCCAAGGTTGTCATCTTTATGAAGGCTTCATCTTTGTCATTCCGAACCACCGATCTTTCAGGTTAGCAGCCGAGTGCTTAAGCGTTGTACCACCAGGGCTGCTTCACACAGCTTAGGAGGCGCCAGCACTAGAGGAAGGCTCACTCTGGGGGAATATCCTGGTCCCAGCTTCTCTAGCATTCTTCTAGGCGTTCCTTGCAGATCTCCACCTGGCATCTACTGTCTCCAGCTGTGCTTGCTTGCTTCTGCACCTGTCGCTGAAGTATAGTTGAGCCAGTTTTTGACTCACAGCGGCCCCATTTGACAACATAGATCTGTCCCCATGGGGTTTTGTAGGCTATAATCTTCCCAAGAGCAGATCGCTGGGTCTTTCTCCTGCAAAGTAGCTGGTGGGGGTTCCATCCCCTGATGGCTGTGTTAGTGGCTGAGCACTTACCCACTGCACCACCAGGACTTCTGTGGAATTGTGTGGACAGTGTTCAATTCTCCCAGACATGTCACGTGACCAAATGCATGGAGTGTTGCCAACCAAGGAAGCTCCTCTGAGCCTCGATGTCTAGGGTTTTGTTTGGGGTTGGTATTGCCCATGTGACTGAACTCAGCCTCCAGCTCCTCCAGAGGGCTGGGCCTGAGGCTCCCATTATAAATCACATTGTTGACGTAGACCACCCAAAAGAAAAAAATCCACTGCTGTCAAGTTGATTCCAACTCATCGTGATCCTAGAGAGAGTGTTTCTGAGGCTGTAAATCATTAAATGAGCAGACAGGCTCACCTTTCTCCCGAGGAACGGCTGGTGGGTTTGAACTGCCAACCTTGAAGTTAGCAGTCCATTGTTTATCCCACAGCGTCACCAGGGCTCCAAGGTCCCCAGTAAACAAAGACACTGTTACCAGGCAGGGCATTCCAAGGGCTTAGAGGTTAGCTTCCAAGTAAGCAAGCCTTTCTTTGGATGAGGTTAATCCTTTACCAAGAAGCTCTGGTAGTGTAGCGGTTATGAATCAGGCTGCTAATCTCAAAGTCAGCAGTTTGAAACTACCAGCAGAAGAAACATGAGGCTTTCTGCTCCCATAAAGATTTATGGCCTTGGAAACCCCGTACAGGGTCGCTATGAGTCGGAACCGACTCCACGGCAAATCACCACCACCAATGCTTTACTAAGGTTACTGGTGTGGTGCTTATAGTGGTAACTGCAAGGTTAGCAGTTCAAACCCACCAACCATTCCTTGGAAACTCTATACAGGGTTGCTATGAATCAGAACCAACTTGAGGGCACTTTACAACAAGAAACCCTGGAGGTATGATGGGAAAGTGCTTAGCGGTGAACCAAAAGGTTGACAGTTTGAACCACACAGCAGCTCTACAGAAGAAAACCCTAGTGACCTACTCCCATAAAGATGGCAACCTTGAAACCCCCATGGAGCAGTTCTCCTCTGTCCTATAGGGTCACCAAGAGGCAGAATTGACTCAAGAATATCCAACAACAACACGGGGACCAGGGTGGGAGCCCTGAGAATCAGCAGCACTATTATCAGTTGCCATCGCGTCCATTCCAGTTCATGATGACCCCATGTATGTCAGAGTAGAACTGCCCTGTATTCTGAGGAACTTCTGGGTGGGTTCAAACCATCAACCCTTTGGCTACTAAACACATGCTAACCATCTTCAGCAGCCAGGGACAAGGTCTGATAAGAGAGCCTCATTTATCTAAGTTGTTATTTCTCTTTATTGCCTGGGATGTTCTGCATCAATATCTGCCCACTTTGCCTCCTTTGGTGCCTTTGTCGTTCCGCAGGCATTTCTCAAAGCCCACTGTGTACCAGGCTCTGTACTATAGAGCCTGGGACAGGACGGAACATGACTGAGACTCCACTCTGCCCTCTAGTGGCTTCCAGGGGAGAAACAAGCCTGCAAAGAGACCACGAGAAAGCAAGGATGAATGCTTACGGAGGTGGCCCAGCCAGAGAGCTTCTGGGAGGCTTGGGGCGACCAGGACCAGCTGTTATATTGCATCTTGGAGCAGGAGAGAGAAATGTGTGCAGGCTGGAGTATAAGAGAAGTGGAGGATGGCCGGCTTGTGGAATGTAAAACTGGTGGAGACGTTGGAGCCAGAGACTCAAAGCCTCCAATGTCAGACCTAGTGACTGGGGAGCCAAGAAAGGGCAGAGTCAGCTCTTGGCGCAGAAAGACTTTTTTGAGGCTATGTGGAGGCTAGGAGGTCAGGGAGGAGACTAGGGGCAGGGTCCAGGCAGGACTGGGCTATGGGGATCAAGAGGAGGAGGAGGAGCCAGCTTTTCGTTTCTCTTGGCCAACTCCTTATGCCCTGATTTCCCCATCCTGAACCAGTGCCTTCCTCTCCTTCCTCTCCTGCTCTTTATTCCCTGAAGCTGTCCCTCAGCCCACCTCAGAAACAATCTCCTAGAATGTGGTTGGAGGGAGCTCTCCCCAGTTGCTGGGAAGAACTGATCTGATCTGAGTAGCATTAGCTGGGAAGTCCCCTGAGAAGTCAAGAGGAGCTGGGGTCCTGCCTGAGACTGATGGCAACTTCCCTTTGCCAACATTCACCCACAGGTGATCTACTTGAGCCGGAACCCCCGGGATGTGGCTGTCTCCCTCTATTATTATTCCAAGATCGCAGGACAGTTGAAGGACCCCGGCAAGCCCGATCAGTTTCTGCAGGACTTCCTCAACGGTGAAGGTGAGGATGTGGGTCCAGTGAGAGCAAGCCCTGGAGGATTCAGAGATAAAAGAGGGATAAGCAAAGATATCAGGGTTATGAAGAGAGATGGAGACAGAGAAAATGAGATCAAGGCCGAGGGGGAGGGATGGAGACTACGAGAGAAACTAAAAGGCAAAGATACAGAGATGTGGAAGAGACAGAAAGATTTAGAGTAAGCAAGAGACAAAGAAAAGAAAACAGAAACTAGTGGAAACCGGAAACAGTGGCCCTTAGCCACTCTTCAGGACTGGACTTGAACTCACCCCTATGGCTCAATTTTCAAACAATCATCAGGTCTGTAAGGGGAACAGTAACACAATGGGATTCACACACCTTAGAACAATCAACCATTTGAGATAAAAAAAAAAGGCAGCATTTTCCCCAGGACAAAGTTCAGAAGAGTTAGGAAAGAAGGAGAAATGAAATGGGAAGCCCAGGGAGGAAGTGGAATGAATGATGTATGTACATGGTGAGGATTGCAGTCAGTGAGACCAAGCACAATGTCTCTGAATTCTTGAATGGAAAACTGATGATCTGCTCTGTCAACTTTCACCCAATTCACAATTAAAAGCTTTTTTTTCAAAATGAAAAGGAAGCAGAAAGAGAGAGATGGGGAGTCAGAACCACATTCTTAGAAACTGTTTCTGGGGCAGGTGGATAGGGAGTTTGGCTCCAGAAAATAGTGGAGGAAGGAGACAAGGGGTTCAGGATGGGGAAGATCAGGTTTTGAGATGTTGGCCAAGAGAGAGCTGGGGTACGAGATGCTAAGAACGGCTGGACCCCTCAGCCACATGTCCTCTTTTCTGTTCTTGTCAGACCCTCTGGCTTTGGAGGGGGCTCCAAGTGGATGGAGGGACCAGACCACCACTACAGTCTAGACAGAGAACTGCGGGGGGCGGCGGGGGGGGGGAGAGGAGGACTGGCTGGGAGATACACTGAACTTGGTGGGGATTTGGGGGCATATAGGGTGTTGGAGAAGGGGTGTCCAGTTCTGAGGGACCAAGCCAGGGGCATGGGGAGGAATGCACAAGACCCACTGAGCCCCCAGAGGGGGCAGCCTTCATCCACCAGCCCCTCCTCCCACAGTGCAATTCGGCTCCTGGTTTGACCACATTAAAGGCTGGATTCGGATGCAGGGCAAAGAGAATTTCCTATTTATCACCTATGAGGAGCTGCATCAGGTGAGCCCCCTACTCCCACCCCCACCCAACACTCCTCAATGCACCCCCACTGCTTCCCTTCCCAGGAAGGGCACCTGGGCCGGCTCCACCCACACACAACCTGGGGACACATGAGGCTGATGGTCTAAAGAGGAGACAGACAGTGAAGAAAGCAATGAAGAGCATAGTGGACAAGCTGGGGGAAAGAGCTAAGAAGAAATAAAACAGGGAGGCAGGTCACGGAAGAGGAGGTGTGATCATCAATAGGGCAGTCCGGGAGACCTGAAAATGCCATGTGAGCAAAAACCTGAAGGAGAAGAGAGAGGGGAGGAGGCCAGAGAGATGAGCAGACAGATCAGCAAATGCAAAGGACCTGGGGTAGAGCTGTGTTTGGTGTGGTTGAAATACAACAAAGAGGCCAGTGTGCGAAGGAGAGGGGGCCCACGGTGGGAGCTATGGGCAGGCTTTGAACAGGGGAGATGCCAAGATGGGTGTGATGACCTGAAGCCAGGGCACTTGGGAGTCACGCTTCATGGTGGCGATGATTTGAAAGGCAGAGGGATCCTTGAGAGTGAGACTGGGATCCCAGCTGGACTCCATCCAATGTCTCCGTCCAGCTGGAGCAATCAGAGAAGGCTCCCTGGAGGAAAGGATTCTGTTGAATAACTGTAACTTGACTTGGCTGCCAGGGAGAGGTTGAGATTCTAACTGGAATACTTCACAATGAAAGTGGCCAACCATTCTAGGTTCAGAGAGGCCCCCAGCGCATGCCTCTTCACCAGAGGTCCCAGACGTGCCCTGTGTCACGTAGTTTGGGGTACTTTCCTCCTTTGTCAGTAGCTTTCTGTAGTGCCAAGATCCCGGCTTTATTAGTCTCATCTTTAAAATGGCTATAAAATACTAACTCCTAGTAAATAGTTGGTGTGGCACTATAGGATCAGCACTGGACTGCAAACCGCAAGGTTGACAGTTCAAACCCACCAGCTGCTCCTAGGAAACCCTATACAGGGTCGCTGTGAATTGGAACCGACTCGGTGGCACTTAACAATAACACTGGGTTGTGAGGATTGGAGGGACAGGTTCTGAAGAACACCAACTTCTTTACCTGGCACAATTGCAACCACTTGGCAAGGGACTCCATGAGGCTTAGGATACCCCATGGTGCTTAGGGCCTACCTCAGTGGTAATAATAACTTAGCAAACACCTATGGAGGCCTGCCAAATGCCAAGCACTAAATGCCGAGCTTGGATTATAGGCAGACTCAGAGATACTGAGTGTGCAGTTAAGCGAATATCACAATCAAGTGAATCATACCATGTGGTGCTGTAGGATAAGCACTGGACTGCTAAGCAAAAGGTTGGCGGTTCAAATCCACCAGCCGCTTCTGGGAAATTCTATGTTATAGGATGGATATGAGTTGGAAGGGATGCAATGGCACTTAACAACAACAACATTGTACAGAAAAGTTATGTTGACATTAGACTGTAGTCTATGAAGCATGCACTAACTAGCATGACGAAAAGTTGTAAATCTCGTTAGAATGATCAAATGGAACACGAAGTGAGCTCCAAGGGAGAAAGGTGAGGCTTTCTGCCCCTGTAAAGATTCACAGGCTTGGAAACCCTATACAGGGTCGCTATGAGTTGGAATCGACTCCATGGCACATAACTGCCACCAACCAGGACAAAGTAGAACTTCCCCATTGAGTTTCCTAACCTGTAAACCTCATTGTGGTTTGAAAAGTTGGCGGCTAGAAACTTTTCACCAGCTGCTCCCCAGGAGACAGAAAGATGAGGCAGCCTGCTTCCATAAAGAAGACAGCCTTGGGAACCCCAAAGTGTAGCTCTCTCTCTTCTGTCCTAGAGGGGTCTATGAGTCGGAATTGATTCGAGGTCAAGGAGTAATGGGCAATCTTTATGGGGGCAGATCAACAAGTCTTGTCCCTCACAGAGCTGTTGTGTTCAAATTGCAGACCTTTTGAAATGCCAACATTGCCATTAGCAACCGAGCGCTTGAGAATTGTGCCACCAGGGCTCTGTTCTGTTAAGATTACAGGCAAGATTACAGTTGTACCTTTTGTCCTATGGAACCCAGTTCTTCTTTGTAACACACCAGGTCACCATGAGTTGGAATCAACTCAATGGCAGCTGACAACAATGTTGTGATAGCCCCACTTTACAGAAGAGAAAACTGAGGCTTGGAGAAAGCTGATAACTTATCCAAAGGCACGCAGCTTTTTTCTGATGACCTCATTTTCATTTTTCTTCCATCCTGGTAAATTATTTTAAATGGAAAGATACAGAAAAGGCTTGGCATTGCCCCTCCCCCTCTTCTCCTTCAAGCTTTATTCTGCAAACCCAAAAGTGGGCCACACAGTCCGACAGGGCTGCCCCTGGGTGTGAGGCACCACCTGTGTGTTTGAATTTCTGGGACACAGCAATGGTACAAGGAGATCAAGTGATAGAGTATTATGAAACCAGGAATGACCTGGAAAATGAAGGCCGCCCTAATGCAAGTAGATTGCATTCGATCGCTAACTTTAAGATTGGTGCTTCAAACCTATTCAGTGGTGCTGTGAAAGAAAGGTCTGGTAATCTACTTCCATTAACAATTATTAGGTGCCATCAAGTCAATTTCAACTCCAAGTGACCCCAGATGACAGAGTAGAACTGCCCCCTAGGATTTCCTAGACTGTGATCTTTCCAGAAGTACATTGCCAGGTTTTTCTTCCTTGGAACCACTGGGTAGATTTGAACCTTCAACCTTTCAGTTAGCAACCAAACACTTAAGCATTCCACTACCAAGTCTCCTTCTGTAAAAACGACAGCCAAGGAAACCCTAAGGAACAGTTCTAGTTCGTAAAACAAGGCGACTCCAGGAGTCTAAATCAAGTCAAGTCATTAGCAATAGATTTGAATTTTTTATTTGTCTGCTGGGCAGATTGTGGAACACTGGCTGGCCTGTGGGCACTCCATATCAGGGAAGACAGCAATGTCCAGGGGAGGACTATGGATTTCAGAGACCCAAACTTGAGCTGTGTGATCTTGGACGAGTGTCTTACCTTCTCTGGGTCTCTGTTCATGGGTTGGGGCAGTGACCCCTTCCTGCAAGGCTGTTGGTAGGATGTGCACAAATGTACCTGAGGGACTTGGGACAGAGCTTGGTACAAAGTAGATGCTCAGTAGGTGCTATTTGGAGGAAGGGGACATCTGAGCTGCATCTGGACATTTCCTAGCTGAAAAGGGTTCCTGGAAGTGCATCACTGCCTCCCTACATAATCCACCCCTGGACAAAGGTCCAGACGAGGGACCTAAGCCAGTGCTATGGTGCTGGAGACAGAGAAGAAGGGTTGACCGGGCAGGAAGGAGGTGACCAGGCACTGATGAGGAGAAGGGGGTGATTCTGGGCTATACTAACTGGGTGAATCATGGGTTATCCTTCGATGTGGACACAGAGGAGAAATGGGTTGGGAGGTTGACCTCTGCTCCTGCTCTGACCTCTTACCCCACCTAACCCTTTCCCTCCCACCCAGCTGTTGTTAGGTGCTACCGGGTTTTTGTTGACTCATAGCAACCCCATGTGACAGAGTTAGAAGTGCTCCATGGAATTTTCTGAACTACAACCTTTACAGGAGAGTCCTGTAATTGGATGGCAAGGTTGGCTTGAACTGCAAAGTCGGCGGTTTCAAACCCACCAGTCTCTCCTCAGAAACCCTATACACAGGTGTCTATGAATCGGAACCAACTCAACAGAATTTAACAACAATTTTTATTAGAGTTGCTCACCAGGTCTTTGTTCCATGGTACTGCTGGGTAGGTTCAAACCAGCAACCTTTCGAATAACAGGTGAGCACTTAATTGTTGTGCCACCATGGTTCTTCTCCCACCCAGAGAACCCTCCAAACATCTAAACTGCAAAAACCATTAAAGGCCAAATCCAACTCCTCAGCTTGCAGGTAGGGACATGATTTAGGGCCCAGACAAGCAGACTCCGTTCTGTTGGGACCCCTCTCTCCGCGGTGGATGGGTCGGCTTTCCTGATCCTTCTCATCTCTGCCACTCCAGGACCTCCTTGGCTCAGTGAAGCGAGTCTCTGAGTTCCTGGGTCGGCCGCTAGACTCCGAGGCGCTGAGCTCAGTCGTGGCGCATTCGGCCTTCGGCGCCATGAAGGCCAACACCATGTCCAACTACACGCTGCTGCCCCCCAACCTGCTGGACAACCGCCAAGGGGCCTTCCTCCGGAAAGGTGAGGGAGGCTCGGGCTGTGTGACTCCTGGCGGGTGACTTAACCTCTCTGGGCTGCGAGCTGCGCCTTGAAAGATAAGGGGTAGGGCAACGATGTTCCCGGCCAATAGGGGACACCATTGGAGCCCAGCGGCCATTGGGGTGGCAAAGAGGATGCTGGCTAGGGCGTGGGGGCGATGCTCCCCAGCAGCTCCTCAGCCCCGTCGTTGGCCCCTCTCCCCTCCAGGGGTCTGTGGCGACTGGAAGAACTACTTCACAGTGGCTCAGAGCGAAACCTTCGACCGTGTCTACCGCGAGCAGATGCAAGGGCAGCCGACCTTCCCCTGGGACAAGGCCTCGAAGGACACCAGCCCGGATCCCGACTCCTGCCCCAAACTTAGCCAAGTCCCCGAAAGTCCCGATCCGTGACCCTAAGAATAAAAACATTGCTCCTGCCAGCAGCGCCCCGACTCCTTCGTGCGCATTAGGGTTAGTGGGACGCAGGTGGGCGGCAGGGGGCGCGCGAGGGCGGGCGGGGCGCGGGCAGGGCCGCGGAGGCTGGGTGGGGACCCTGCGTGAGTCTCACTACGCCTCAGGAGGGCGGTTCATCGTTCTCACCTGGCCCGCCAATAGGATCGGTGACTCACAGGCCCCGCCCGGAGTTAAAGGTGCTGCAAGGACCCTGAGCTGGGCGTGTGACTTCCTGGGTCTCAGAGAGGAGGGACTGTGGGCTCGGATTACTAGGTCTGAGGTTAAGAGGCAGCTGTGGCCGGATATCGGGGGCCAGGGCCAGGCAGTGTCTGGCATGAAGCAACTTTATTCCAACCATAGAGGGCAAAAGGGAATCCCGGCAGACCTGTCCCCTCAGCACCCACAAAAGAGTTCTAGTGTCTGCATGATTCCTCAGCAAACCCATTTTCCGGTTCCTGGCCATGCCTTAGACAGGCTCATTCCAAGCTAAGCTTAGTGTCGCTTCAACTCCTCCATCTCCCGGTTTGTTCCAGAACCCCTTCTTCACCCCAAACAATTCCAACATGGGGTCACTCAGCCACTCTGGTCACACCTAGGCCCAGAATTCAGTGCAGTGATGTAACTAGGGAGTTGGAAAGGGTGGGGACTGCAGATTGCACTGGGTGGCAGAAGGGTTGATAACAAAATGATTGTCTCTAAAATTTTTGTGCAGTGTTCCAACAGAAATTTATTATTTTTTTAATAAACATCCCTGAAGTTAGTTACAACAATAAAAATGTTTCGTAAGCCTAGCTTACATGTATCAGCATACCTAAAAAGGCTAAAATTCTACTTTTTTAACTTTCTAATGCGTGTCTTGGGTCAGAGTTATCATTACCCAGTTACAATGACACTTCGCATCAAGTAGTTTCACCTGCACACACTACCTCCACGTACTGTTACTCCTCCTGCTGTTTTTATAGTAGCTGATTAAATTATCTGGTCTTTTAGCTACAATACTGTGGTGATTCCTATGTGTGAACCTTTATCAATATTTCTGAGAATAAAGTAGTAATGAAAAGAAAAGGAGAAAAGTCAAAAAAAAGGTTTTGCTACTGGAGTCCTGGTGTGGTGCTGTGAGTTACTGCGCTGGATTGTAAAGTTGGTTTAAATAGAAAAGTTGGCGGTTCAAGCTCACCAGCTGCTCCTCGGAAACCCTATACAGGGTCGCTATGGGTCAAAACTGACTTGATGGCACTTACAACAACAATAACTTAGTTACTAACAATGTGGTAATTCAATGTAGAAAGGTTTTGCAAAAAAACTTTGGTAGTATTCATATAATCGAAAAGTTATTACATTTAAGCAATTTACAATTATATCACATATTTTATGATTGAATTGTAATAAACATTTCTAAAGACTTCATTTTGCTTGGCTCCACAATGAAAGCAGCAAATCTGCTGCAAAAAATATCTCTTTAAAGTGTTAAAAGTACAAAGGTGTCACTTTGAAGATTAAGGTGCACCTGACCCAAGCCATATGCATGTGAAAGTTGGACCATGAATAAGGAAGACCAGAGAAGAATTGATGCGTTTGAATTATGCTATTGGTGAAGAATATTGAAAGGGTCAATGAGTTCGAACAGGTTCAATGGCACACAACAATAGGGACTGCCAGAAGAACAAACATATCTGTCTTGGAAGAAGTACAGCCAGAAGGTTTCTTAGAAGCCAGGATGGCTTTGGACATGTTATCAGGAGGGATCAGTCCCTGGAGAAGGACATCATGCTTTGTAAAGTGGAGGGTCCGCAAAAAAGAGGAAGACCCCCAACTAGGTGGATTGATAACAGTGGAGACAACAATGGGTTCACACATAACAATTATGTCGATGACATAAGCCAGGCACTGTTTCATTCTGATTTGCTATGAGTCAGTGGCATCTAACAAGGATTCTGTATGGTCCGAGGCAGAAGGGAGGATTTACATAATTAGCTATTCCTAATGACGACATAGTGCACTTTCTTTTAGAATCCATAGTTCAGTCAATAGTTTCTACCCATTTCCTAGATTGCAGTGTTGAGGTTTAGACTGCACACTCTGGGTTGGCTCAAGTTTGGCCAGTTGCCAACTTTGATTCATGTCAACCCCATGTGCGTCAAAGTAGAACTGTGTTCTACTGGGTTTTCAGTGGCGTTTGGGGGGGAAATGGATTGCCAGTCCTTTCTTCCACATCACCTCTAGGCAGACTCCACCCAACAGCCTTTGGTTAGCAGTGAAATGTGCTGTTTACACCATCCAGGAACTGCCATTGTTGTTAAGTGCCACTGAGTTGGTTCTAACTCATAGCGACCCTGTAGAGGGTTTCCAAAGCTTTACATCTTCAAGGGAGCAGAAAGCCTTGTCTTTCTCTTGCTGGTGGGCTCAAACTGCAGAACCTGAGGTTCACAGTCCAGTGCTTATCATATGGAGCCACCATGCTCATTCAGGGACTAGAACAAGGTTTTTTTTAAATCTGATAAAAATGTAGAACAAAACTCAAAAAAAAAAAAAGACCAGATTTACTGGATTGATGAGTAAAGACGGGAACCCCTGAAGAAACCCTTTTAATCTGGAACTGAGGCCACTCCCAGAGATCACTTTTCAGCCAAATAATAGATTGGCTTATAAAACAAACAATAACACCATAAGGAATGTGTTCCTTAGAATAATCAACTATATGAGACCAAACAGGCGGTATTTGCCCTTAAAACAAAGATGAGAAAGCAAGGAGGGGCAGGGAGACTGGCGGGACAGAGTAGGGATGGTGGAGTGGAAAAGGGGAGACTCTGACATGCTGGGGACAGAGACCAAGATCACAGAACAATTTGTGCATCAACTGTGGCTGGAAACTAATTTGTTGTATAAACTTTCACCTAACTAACAATAAAATGTTTTTTAAAAATCTCTTCCAGTTTTCCAGATCCTGAGGCTAGAATTTTGTCCAAAGCAGGCAGCCAGGCAGGAGTTTTAGGTGGACACACAACTTTGGGTTTGCCTATTTTGGGTTCTGGTCAAGGTCGTCCCCTGAACCCTGCCCTGGTGGCCCAGTCTGGCTGCCTGAGTCTTCTAGGGTCTAAGATTTGGGATGATATATCCTCACCAAACCTCCTTCGTGTTGGGGACAGGTATCGGAGATGGTGGCCAGGTATCAGTGGTAGGGCTGGTGGGCGGGGGTCCACTTCACCCCAGGGACCTCCTCCAGCACCCCGCTGCCTCATCAGGGCCTTGGCTGGGGTATCTTTGGAGCCCCAGGATTTCTTGAGCTGTGGAAGGAAAGAGGGAGATGAGAGGAGGTGAGGGACCTGAGTCAGGGAAGGTAAGGAGGGAAGGAGGAGAGAGAAGTCAAAGATGGAGGAGCCATGGGAGGTATGAGGTGGAACAAGGGACAGTGAGTGAGGAAGCAGGGGAGAAGAGAGGAAGGTGAGCAAGGAGAGAGGGATGGAGGAGGAGGAGATGAGAAAGGACAGCAGGAGATAACAGAAGAGGGAAGAGAAGAAGGAAGGAAGGGGGCTACAGAACTCTGAGATGGGAAGACCCCTGAACCTCCAGGCTCAGGAGGGAAGTGAGGACCTCCAGATCCACAGAGGGGGTGAGGAGCTGGATCCTCTCCAGGAGGCTCTGTAGCTAAGAGGACCAGGAAGTAGCTGTTTGGGGGGAGCAAATATTTGCAAAGGGAGGTGATATGGGTGAGGGCAGCTGGGGACCAGGTAGAGGCAGGACCTTGCCCTTGCCTTTGCCCCCACCCTCTCAGCTTCCTGCCCTGACTGAGGTTCCTTGGACAGATCTCCCTCACCTCTGAGAGAGACCTCTGGCTCCCACTTAGCAGCTGGGGAAACAAACTGAGAAGGGACACAGGCTGTCTGCTGTTCCCCCACACACACCCATGGCCCTGATGCTACCCTCTCAACAGTCCACTTCACAGCTGAAGACACTGAAGCTCGGAGAGAAAACGTCACCTGCGTGGGTTCCCCCTGGAGACTGCTCTGAGTTCGCAGTCTTCTTCCCCCTAACCCTAACCCTACCACCATCACTGCATTCTTCCAATCTGGGAAGTCCATGAACAAGGCATTTAAAAGACCTGCTTGGGAGGCAGCCAGAGGAGCCCTGGAGGCATTGTGGGTTAGGCACTGGTTTGCTAACCTCAAAATTGGTGGTTCCAAACCATCAGCTGTTCCCATAAAGAGTTACAGCCTCAAAAACTCTAAGGAATCATTGTACCGTGTCCTATAGGGTCACTATGGGTCAGAATTGATTTGACAGCAGGGGGTTTGGGATTTGAAGCCTTACTGACCCCTGTTCCCAGTCCAAAAAAACGAAGATGACAACTCAACCCATTTCCCAGAGTCTCAGAGAAAGCGCGTGGCCTGCTCTGAGGGTATCATACCACACACTACCCTCAGGGTTCTCAGGGTGAGGGTTCTCGGTAAAAGAGGGTTCAATTATAAACTCAGGTGAGTGGGTGAGTGACTTTGTTTTTCTGTCTATAGAAGAGGGGTCAATTCCTCACCTCCCTGCAACCAGGCACCCACTAAGACCCACTGCCTTCCAGTCCATCCTGACTCACAGCGACCCTATAGCAAAGCAGAACTGCCCCCTTAGGATTTCCAAGGCTGGAAATCCTCAGGGAGCAGATTTTTAGGTCTTTTTCCCACAGAGCCACTTGGTGGGTTTGAACTGCCAGGTTTCAGTTAACAGCCAAGCACTTAATCACTGTACCACCAGTTAAAAAAATATATGTATACTACTATGGAGTCGTTTCCGACTCACAGCGACCGTCTAGGACTGAGCGGAACTAGCTGCTCCTTAGAGCTTCTGAAGCTTTAAATCTTTCTCCTTCAGAGTGGCTGGTAGGTTCAAACCACAAGCCTTCCATTTAGCAGCAGAGCGCTTAACCAATGCACCACCAGGCCTCCTTTGACACATTAAAAAACCCAAAACCAACACCACTGAAGCAGCATTCATGGTAAGCCTATAAGACAGAGTAGCTCTGTCCACGGGCTTTCCGAGGCATAATCTTTACAGTACCAGACCGCCTCATCTTTCTTCCTCAAACCGCCAACCTGTCAGCCCAATGCTTAACCCACTGCAGTGCCAGGGTTCCTTTCTGCTCTAAGTATTTTAGTATGAGGACCACACAGCTGTGTGGCTTTGAACAAGTGTCTTCCCCTCTCTGGGCGTCACTCACCTCGTCTCCTTCACTGGATTCTGACAGCTGGGACAGGTGGCTCAGGTCCCACAGTGAACGACTGGGTCGGGCTGGGGGGCCACTGGGGGTCCGGGCACGCTGCATGCTCCTTAGAATGTCGCTGAGTGCAGGCCCCGGAGTGGTGGGGGGCTCCCGCCTGTCCCCCCCATCCAAGACGTGGCAAGCAGCCAGGCGGCGAGCCAGTGGGTCATCGGGTGGAGGTGAGACGGGGGCCACAGAGCAGCGGCGGACCACTCGGTGGGGGCTCCGGCCCAGATGCACCCCGCCCAGGGTGCTAATGAAGGAATTTGTGGGGGACGCAGGTGGGAGTGGCCAGGAGGCGGCGTACAGAGTTCGGAACTCCTGGCTAAAGGCGTCGGTGATCTCGCCAGTCAGCAGGGTGACCAGACCACGATGTAGGCGGGCATCGCTCCATGTGAAGCTGGGGACATCAAGGGGGCAGGTCAGCATCTCCACACAGTCCCAGCCTGACCCTCAGCCCGGTCCCCAGCATGGTCCCAGGACAGACTGTGTGACCTAGAGCAAGGCCCACAACTTTTCCGGCCTCAGTCTTCCTCTCTGCAGAATGGGAACAATCATGGTACTGACCCCAGAAGATAGCTGTGTGGATAACGTGCCTTAACAGATATTTAAATTATCATCTGGAATCAGACCTGGGTTTCAACCTGGACTTGCCCCTGTTCCCAATGTGGGGAACTTTAGGCTCTAGACTGCTAGTCCAAAGTTGGGTGGATTGAACCCACCTGGAGGTGCCTCAAAAGGCAAACCTGGTGATCTACTTCAGAAGAGCACAGCCTCGAAAACCCTATAGAATGGGGGGTGGGGTGGGGCTACAAAGGCAAGAAGTGACAAGCTTTTAAGAGGGAGCTTAGATTCATAGGGCATGGAGGAAGGTAGAATCTCCACTGAGTAGTATACAAACTGTCTAGGCGGGGCTGATGAAATGAAATCCGGATGGATCTCTTGTGATACAATAGTGAATAATTGTTATCTGGACTTCTTGTGAGGGTTGGAATTGTAAAGGTAGACATTGTTTAGCAAGGAGGGGAGTGATTAACTTTTCAGCCTAAGAGCGGAGGTCCAGAGGTCCCTGGGACCATCAAGGGAGAAGAGCGGAGAGCGGGACCCTACCCAGAGAAGCAGTGATGCCTGAGATGGAGGCAGAGACGATGACGTGGAGAGAGAGAGTGGCTGGGGACTCTATACCCAGAGAGGGAGAGGGGCTGTGTGGTGACGACCGGGGAGCAGGCTTGTAGTGTATACCCTTTGGTTGGTTGATGATGCATGAAGGGGATTGTAACCATGGCAATGAAACGATATAAGATAGGATGAATGTAAAACTAATGTTCTCCCATGTAAACTATCACACAATCCACAATAAAACATTAAAAAAAAGAGTCACCAGGGAGCACGCCTTTGGAGCTTTGGACTCAGGATCCCTGCCCTGAGAAGTCTATGATTCTGGAGACGGATTGCTGGGACACTGAAGGTGGTGACAAGCAATGACAGAGAAATGGCAGCAACTGAGGCAGTGGTACCAGACACCAGCACAGAGAGGTGGGCTTCCTGGGCCTTGAAGCAAGAAAGCTGGGTGCCTTCAGGCAGGGACTTGATGGTGGAATGGAGTGAACACTTGATGGACATAGGTTTCCAGCCCAATGAGCTGAACTAAGGGACCTTTCAAGCCAAGACTGAATGGGTACTTATCAGCCGAGCTAAAAGCTTTGTAACACTTGCCCTGAAAGAGCAGGGACCAAGTACCAGAGAAAGGCATGTTTGCAGGCAGAGCTGAGAAGAGGCTGCCCGGATCCTGAGTCATTTCTGGTCCTAAATTGTAACCTGTTATTTGCTTAATAAACCTAATATTGTGGGGGGAAAATACTAAAGGAATTCTTTGGATAGCGAACCAACAACAGCAGATAACCATCTGAGACTCACAAACACAACAATATCATCTAGAACGCAACCCAGACATTGTGTGCCATCGAATCGGTTCTGGTTCATAGTGACCATGTATAAGATTCTGTAGGCTGTGAATTTTTATGGGAGCAGAAAAATTCCTTAGTCTCCCATGGAGTGGCTGGTAGATTCGAACTGCTGGTCTTATGGTTAACAGTCCAAAGTCTAACCCACTATGCTACCAGGTCTCCTAACCCAGATGCAGACACATACAACATAAAGCAAATCTACAGGTATGAAGACAGGGAACAAGAGTTGTCAGTTTGCAACAACAACGAAACAACAAACACAAAAAGAGGGAAGAGTGTTGCTATTGTACTCCCAAATGACGAGGAAATCAAGATATCAAGAAATAAATAAAAATAAACCTAACTGTAACCCTAAATCTTCTGGTGATGGTTATGTGCCATAGAGTCACTTCTGACTCATAGTGACCCTGTACTGGGTTTCCAAGGCTGTGGGAGCAGAAAGCTCATCTTTCTCCCGCAGAACAGCTGGTAGTTTTTGAACTGCTGACCTTGCGGTTCACAGCCCAATTCGTAACCACTACACTACCAGAGCTCCAGACTATTTCTAGCCCTAGACAAACCCGTAACCCTTGTCCTAACCATAGCCCTAGCGCTACACACAACCCTAAACCTAACTTAGACCTAACCATAGTCCTAACCCTAACTCCTTACTCCTACTCACCAACCCCCTAGAAAATAAGAAAAAAAAAGAAAAAAAAAGAATGCAAGTCCTATGTGTCACAATGGATTGTTGTCTGACTCTCTTGCTTTGGACACATCATCAGGAGGGGAATATTATGCTTGGTGAAGGCGAGGGAGACCTTTAGTGAGGTGGACTGGAAACGATCTGCTTGGAACATGCCAGTGAACAGGCCAGGATGCTGTGGGCCTGGACAATGTGACGTTCGCTGGGAGTCAGAACCAACTGGGCAACAACTAATAACTCACAACCAACAACTTCTGCTTTCTGATACCCACACGGACTGTTACAAGACTCAGTAGACTGCCATTTAACACAGAGCATTTGCAGGATACCAAGTCCTGGGTGTGCCTACCCCGAGTCTCAATTTTCTTATTTGTAATATGGAGCCGAAACATGTTGTTGAATGCAGTCGAGTGGGTTCCGACA
Organism: Chrysochloris asiatica; assembly: GCF_000296735.1. NCBI lineage: Eukaryota > Metazoa > Chordata > Mammalia > Afrosoricida > Chrysochloridae > Chrysochloris > Chrysochloris asiatica. The sequence continues at coordinate 6,593,294 of NW_006408634.1, forward strand.
CATAGCCACCCTGTACACAACACAACAAAACACTGCCCAGTCCTGCACCATCCTCGCAACTGCTGTTACGTTTGTGCCCATTTTTGCTGCCATGTGTCAATCCACCTTGTTGAGAATTTTCCTCTTTTTTGCTGGCCCTCCACTTTTCCAAGCATGATGTCTTCCTCCAGAGACCGGTCCCTCCTGACAACATGTCCAAGAAGCATTCTAGCTGTATTTCTTCCTAGACAGATTCGTTTGTTCTTTTCATAGTCCATGGCACTTTCAATATTGCTCGCCAACACCATCATTCAAATGTATAGATTCTTCTAGGGTCTTCCTTATTCATTGTCCAACTTTCACATGCATATGAGGCGAATTAAAATACCATGGCTTGGGTCAGGCACACCTTAGTCCTCAAAGTGACGTCTTTGCTCTTGAACATTTTAAAGAGGTCTTGTGCAGCAGGTCTGCCTAATACATGTTTTTTTTGACACCCACAGTGACTGGTTTAAGACTCAGCAGTTGTTTTAAGATCAGACAGAATGCCCTTTATTAAATGTTTGCTGCAAGTTCTGGGAGTATCTGTCCTATCCCTCAATTTCCTCCTCTGTATAAGGCACTGAAACGTGTTGTTGATGATGATGATGAGTCTGTTCTGACTCATAGTGAATGAAACACTGCCCAGTCGTGCACATTAGGCAAAAAACAGGAAGATTCAAATGAGGGGAAATTGGGGTAATAGACCCAGCTCACGGTAAATCTTAAGAACCTGTAAGAGGTTGCGTCTCTATTATTACCTGAGTCTGAGTGATAGCAGAGCTTGGCATACCGTAAAGCAACGCAAACCTGTAACCATGGAGTTTATTCCAACTCATGGCGCCCCTATGTATCACAGAAAAGAATGATGCTCTGTAGGACGATCATCTTTACTGATGAGAGTATGATGGCTCTGTAGGATCACACTGGACTGCAAACTACAAAGTTGGCGGTTCGAACCTACCAACCACTCTGCAGGAGAAAGATGAGGCTTTCTGCTCCCACAAAAATGTACAGCCTCTGAAACCCTAGACAAGGTCTCTATGTGTTGGAACCAACTCCACAGCACTTAACAACAATCTTTACCAAAGCCAGGCTTTTCTAGTCTGTCTCGGTCTAGAAGTCCCACTTGACCCCTGTCTGCTGTGATTAGCAATCACAGGCAAATTAGTGGAACCACCCACTCATATAAACCAAACCAAAATAACCCACTGCTATTAAGTGGATTCGGACTCATAGCGACCCCTATAGGACAAAGTGGAACTGCTCCTTAGAGGTTCCAAGGCTATACCTCTTTATGGGAGTAAATAGTCTCATCTTTCTCCCACAGAGCAGCTGATGGCTTTGAACTCAAACCTTGTAGTTAGTAGCTCAATGCTTAGCCCACTGTGCCACCAAGACTCCTAAAGCACACAGCAGGTATTCAGTAAACACCTTCTCTTGGCCTTCCTTGGAATTCAGTAAAACCTGGGCCTTGGACAGATCCCCTCCTTCTTCCTGAGTTACAGCTTGTCAATCTCCAGGACAGGATAGATGGAAGGAGCCCTGGGTGGCGCAAGGGTTAAGCCCTATCAGTGCAACAGTAAGTGCAAACAAAAAGCTAGCAGTTCAAACCCACCCAGTGTCTCCACAGGGTAAAGACCTGGCCATCATCTACTTCTGTCCATATTTATATCCTTGGAAACCCTATGGGGCAGTTCTATCCTGTCCTATAGGGTCGCTGTGAGTCTGAATTGACTTGATGGTGCCCAATAGGGCAGGATGGATTCCCCTAGTGATGCCACTAACTGAAAGGCGGTCAGTTCGAGTCCGCATAGAGGTGCCTATCTGGTGAGCCATGTCTGAAAACTCAGCCATGGGAAACCCTGTGGAAGACACATATTAGATGACTGAGAATCAGGTCAGACTTAGTGAAGACCGGGTCATTGGTTACTGGGTGGGGCTTAAGCCCAGCAGGGCAGCCAGCCCACAGCCCAGGGCACCCTAACATTGGTGGGATGCTGGTGGTGTTCTTGCCTCCTAGAACATCGACAAGCAAGGCTCCCCCTCACCCCTCGGACTGTGACCCCTCCCCTCCCCCACCTAGACCTCAGAGCAGCCAGTGGGAACCCCGAGGGTTCTATGAAGTCACCACATTCTGCTTCATAAAGACCTTGGTTGGGCAGCAGCCACACTGGCTTGCCTCCTGACCCGGGTACACCTGAGAGCAGAATCACAACAGAACTGTCGAGAGGGACACTGAGAGTCAAGAGCCAAGGACCTGCCAAGTACTGACCCTGTGTGTGTGTGTGTGCTGTCCCGGGAGGCCCAGGAAGGCCCTGGCCTGGCTCGGGCACCATCTGAGCGGCCAGGCCGCCATGGTCCTCGGCTGGCTGTTGCTGCTGCTGCTGGCGCTGCCCCCAGGCACGAGGAGCATCAAGGACTGCTTCTTCTGTGAGCTGACCGACTCCCAGCATTGTGCCAGCACACGCATGAGCTGTGGGGACGAGGAGGACTGTTTCACGGGCTTCGGGGTGGCTCCAGACCTGGGCCCCATCACCAACAAAGGCTGTCTGCGCAACACCAACTGCGGCCACGAGCAGCCCGTCAGCTACATGGGTGTCACCTACAGCCTCATCACCACCTGCTGTGACGGCGACCTATGCAACGCAGCCTCCCTGACCACGGACACCCGGACGGCTGAAGCCATCACCGGCCTGGCGCTGGGCTGGTTACTGCTATTCCAATAGTCACTGTGACCACTAGTGGGGGGTGGGGATGGGGCCGGGGCCTGACTGTCCAGCATTTCCACTCCATGCCCACGCCCCCTGTTTCGGTTTTGTCCCCCCATTAAATGGCCAGAGGCCCTGGATAACCTCTTTGTTGCACTGGCTTGGTGCATTCTGGGGCTGTCCGCCAGGAAAAGTCCCATTAGGCCTGATGTGCTACCCCATAGAGTCAGTGCTGACATGTTTCATTGGTTTTAGGATGTGCCTCTTTTTACATTTGAACCTCAGTGAGGCCTCTCCATTGTTGTTGTTGTTGTTAAGCACCGTGGAGTCGGTTCCAACTCATAGTGACCCTGTACAGGGTTTCCGAGGCTGTAAATCTTTATGGGAGCAGAATGGCTCATCTTTCTCCCGCGGAACCGCTGGTAGTTTCGAACTGCTGACCTTAAGGTTGGCAGCCCGACTCGTAACCACTACGCTACCAGAGCTAGAGTTGATGAAATACGGTACAGAGAATAAAGGATAGCAGATGTTGATGGAACCCTGGTTACGTTAGGGGCCAGGTGACCAGGATCTGAGTCCTTTACTCTTGAGCCTTATTATTATTGCTGTCATTGTTAGTCGCCTTCCAGTTGATTTTGGTCTTCCTCATGGCCACTCACAGCCGTCCAGTCTCTACCCTGGGCTTCTTATTTCAGAATCCATTAGGAACTTGCTTGAAATGTAAATCCTCCAGCCACATCTGACAGCTGATGTCTCTAAAACCCAAAGACCCCCAAATCTATTGCTGGAAAGTCAATTCCAACTCACAGTGACCCTAGGACGGAGGAGAACTACTTCAAAGAATTCCTAGGCTGTAATCTTTATGGGTGTGGCACTGCAGGATAATGAGCTGAAGTGCAAGGTCAGATTGAGCCTCAAGGTCAGCAGTTCAAACCTACCAGTCACTGCTTGGAAACCTCATACAGGGTTACTATGAGCCAGAACTGACTCTACAACATTTAACAACGGCAGCAATCTTAACAAGGAGTCCTGGTGTGGCACTGTAGGTTAAGCACTGGACCACAAGGTCTGTTTGAAACACAAGGTTGGTGGTTCAAACCCACCAGCTGCTCCTCGGAAACCCAATACAGGGTCGCTATGAGTCAGAACCGACTTGAGGGCACTTAACAACAACAACAACAATCTTTACAGGAGCAGCCTGTCTCTTCTTTCTCCTGTGATGCGGCTGGTGGGTTTGAACCACCGGCCTTTGTTTTAGCAGCAAGTGTTTAACGGCTGCACCACCCAGGACTCCTTTCTCCAACCAGAGCAGGAGTGTTTTGAACGCAGGGAACCAGGTCTGTTTCTCCTCTATGTGCCTCAGTCTTTCTGATTTTTAGGAAAGAAATAACCCATTGCCACTGAATTGATTTATTTCCCAACTCATAACCACCCTAGATAAAGGACAGGGTTGATCAGGGTTGTAATCCTTACAGAAGCCGACTGACTGCCTCATCTTTCCCCAGCAGATTCGCTGGGAGAGTTTAACTGCTTGGGAAGTTCCTGGGTGGTCCTTATGGTTAAGCACTTGACTACCAGCCAAAAAGTTCTAACAGTTAACATGCTAGGCCACTAACCAAAATTGGAAATTTAAGCCTCACAAGACAGCCTGGCCATCTGATTCCGAAAGGTCATAACCTTAAAAAACCTCTAGAGAACACAGTTCTATTCTGCACAAAGGGTCAGCACGAGTATGAACTGACTCTACAACCAACAACCGCTGACTCTGGGAACTTTAGGGCTGGGGCCTAGAACCTGGGTTTTCACAGTTCCTCACAACTAGAAGACCACTGATCTAGAGCTAGGTCCCTGGACGGTGCAAATACTTTGCGCTGAGATGTCAAGTAAAAAGTCAGCAGTTTGAACTCACCCTCCCTTTGCCTGACATTCTGCTCCTGTAAAGATGTTACCCTAAGGGGCAGTTCTCCTCTGCCCCATGGGGTAAAAATGAGTCAGATTAGACTCACTGGCAAGAGGCATGGCTTTATTTTTTTGCCTCCAAAATAACCTGATATATTTTAATCATCCTGTATTAGCTTGCTGCATCTTAAAATATTTTTTCTTTGAGTCACAGCTGTTGTGTACTTTAGGCTGTGGCCATCATAAATGTATGAAAGGAGGCAGAATTAAAACAGATGAATACCATGAATACCGATGGTTATTCATTAATGTGTGATGTCATTTAGCACACATGACCATAGGAGACTTGCAAAGAAATTAGAGAAACAAAACTCTAAATTATGAGCTACTGCATAACTAAATGACAAGTTTTGCCTGCTTGCCTTATTTAGTCAAGGTTATAATATATCTGATAGTGTACTGGTTACGAGTCTGGCTGCTAATCTCAGGATCACAGTTTGAAACTACCAGCTGTTCCGCAGGAGAAAGATGAGGCTTTCTGCTCCTGTAAAGATTTACAGCCTCAGAAATCCTGTACAGGGTTGTTATGGGTTGGAACCGACTCCACGGCACACCACCACCACCACCACCACCACCATAATGATTTGGGGAAATCTCCCCTCCCCTCTAAGCGAGTTCATTCGTAAGTGAGACTTATGGAGGATTTCAGAGTATAAAGAGAGTCTGATTTCTCTGAAATAGTTTTAAGCCTGGTGAAACCTTTTCCTTCCTTGATGGAATTGGAGATGCATTGGGCATTTAAATCACCTGGGCATTTACATTACTGCCATGGCCACTAACTGGTTTAAATCTTTCAGAAGTGAAAGGATTTACCTTCTCTACTGTCTTCTCCCATTCCTATTTCCTCCTCTCCCAGTTCCTCATCTCTCCTTAAACAACTGGAGTTTTTCCCATGATAAGTTCTACAAACCAGTTTATAGTCTTTAGTTATCAATTCTATAAATGCCAAATTTGTTTACCTAATCTAAAAGACGCCATATTTACCCACTTAGTATCAGACTCATTGGAGAGAGAGCGAACACCCCTCAGGGGTACATCCATTCAGTACGACTGCACCCTCACTCTAAGACATCGAGCAATGGCTGTGGTCTGCACAGGGGAGAAGAGTACAGTGGTACATTCTTGAAGTGACCTGAACTCAAGTACCAATTAATTTTCTGATTATAAAAACCTCAGTCCTGACTGAATGCTATCACCTGTACACCATAGTTGGGAGTCGTTTACTGAGCTAGTGATTTGGCTGGTAACACAGACCAAGAGGTGCCAGTTAGCTGGGGTGAAGGAGAGTCACACCTTGAGGAGTCCTTCTGTTGGCCACGTAAAACTGATTTCCAGATGAACTGTTGAGCTTTTCCAGAACAGTAAGCACTTCCTCTGGATGGCAGTTCCAAGGGCCAGGCTTAGCCTTGGAAAGGATCCTGCCTTCCTGGATCTCTTACGTAGTAGAGTGCCGCGTGGAGCTGGCTACTCACGTTCTACATCGTGTCCACCACCACAGGGCATTTGGGGCTTCTGTCCAGAAGCAGGTGAGCTGCCTGCAGGTGGACCTGGAGGTTCTGGTGATTCCTGATGGCCACATTGTTCTTAAAAGCCCAGCCATCTGTTGCACGTGCTTCTTCAATGTAAATGATGAGAAAGTCTGCTATAGAGCTAAAGTCTTCTGTAAGGTTCTTGAATTGGTTAAAACTAGAAAGAAATGAAGGTCAGGTGCAGCATTCGAAATTCAGAATAGGTTTGGTTTTTTCTTTGGTTCTAGAAGCAGCAATTCCTCAGGAGGATCTGGCCATGTGTGCAGACATTTTCGGTTGCTGTGATATGGGGCGATATTTTGGTTGCTGTGATGTGGGGTGCTAGTGATATCTAGTGGGTAGAGTTCCAGGGATGATACTCCACATACTATAAGGCACAGGACAGCCCCCACCACAGCAAAGAATCATCCATTTGAATATGTTGAGAATCCCTATGCCAGAGGCAAAATAATCCTATCATCCAGTCTCTGGAAGAGGAAACTGAGGCACAAAGAAGCAAAGCAACTTGCTCAAACTCATACCACTATCAGTAACGGGCAGAACTGAGATTTGAACTCCAGCCATCTGGATTCCAGAGCCCATAGCCTAACCCTGTGCTGTGACCACCTACACTTTCCAGATGAGGAAACTGAGGTTCAGAATGGGTCAGGGTCAATGACAGAGCTAGAAATCAGAAGAGGCTGAGCCAGGATTGAACAGATCAGTCAGACCCCAGAGAAAGGAGAGGAGGCTCAGAAGCCATTTACAGCTGCTGAGACAAGTGGAGTCACTTCCAGAAGGCACAGATAACTCTCAAACTCAGTCCTCCTGGTTTTGAAACACTCCCTACACAAACTGCAGGCCCAATTTTCCAAAAGAGGCAACGTGGGGATATCAGGGAGGTAAGGACTAACCCAAGGCCACAGCAGGACCAGACCCCGCCCCCAGTTCCCATTCCACCTCCAGCCACGGCCGCTTTGCAGAAGAGGAAGGGTGTTTTGAACCCATTTCCCAAATGAGAAAACAGAGGTCTGGAAAAGGGATGCGAAGGACAATCTGAGCACACTGAGAGTAAGTTGGGGATAGGATGCAGGCCAAGGAGGGTGGTAGCGCCCAGGGTGAGGCGTGGGGTAGGAGGGTGGGTAGCAGGAGTCATACCTGTAGGATCCTGAGATGACTCTATCACCATCCAAAAGCACAAACTTCTCCCTCACATGGCCTCTCACCTGCCTCCTCCAGCGGCTCTGGAAGCTGCAGCCCCGCACGATGCGGACATCCAGGTTCTGGGAGGGGAGGTAAAGTACTTACTCAGACCCATGCCAAACTCCCCACTCAGTGCCACTCCACTATGGTCCCACCTGGGAGGCCTTGTTACTGTTATATAGTGTCATTGAGTCAGTTCCGACTCATAGCGACCTTGTATGGGGTTTCTGAGGAGGAGCTGGTGAATTTGAACTGCAGGCCTTGTGGTTCAAACCAACTTTCTAGTCCAGTGCTTACCCTACAATGCCACACCTAGGTGGCCTATGACTCCCTAAACGGGTCTCCCCCAGTTTCTCCAACACCCTGCCAATCAGACTTCAGGGGTCTGCTGGGAGCACCGCAATGTGGTGGATGGGAATCCCATGGAAAGGTGCACCCTCATTTGCCCCCATGGCATCTGATTGTAGGCATCCTCTCAGTTGGCATCTATGACCCGGGACCCTGTGGAAGGTTCTGCTGCTATCCCTCTCTCCCCACTTCCCCCAGCCCCATGGACAAGGACACCGGTCAGTCCCTACCTCAGTGGCCCTGGGGTTCAGCCCCAGCTGTTGGGCCAGAGCCAGGAAGGCAGGCAGATGCTGGCAGTCCAGGAGCAGGTAGACAGGTACACGGCGGCGCGTCGCAGCGTCCACCAGGTCCCAAAGCAGGTCGGGGTCAGTGAATACATCCATGACCACGGCCACCAGCTGGGGGTGGGAAAAGGGTTTGTGATGGACCCTGGCTTTGGGGACTCTCAGATGGTAGGGGGTTGGGCATCAGTGTCCTAGGGAGGGGGCAGTGTCCTGGGGGCTGGAATCAGAAGGTCTGCTATGATGGGATGTTCAAAGGGTATCCCAGATGTCTACACAGTGCCTGCGTATGAATGGAGGAGCCCTCGTGCACTGTGGATCGGGCTGCTAACGTGAGGTCCCAGGTTCAGAAGCACCAGACGCTCTGCAGGAAATAGAGACTGTCTGATCCTGTGAGAACTCAGTCTCAGAAACCCTCCATAGGATCACGAAGCATCAGAATGGACTTGATGGCAGTAGGTATGTGTGTGAATGAGGGAGACCTACTAGTCAGCTGCTGTTGAGTTGATTCCGTCTCGCATGTGTCAGAGCAGAACTGTGCCCTTAGGCTTTTCAGGAACCTGGCCTTTATTCCGAGGTGCCACTGGATAGATGCGAACAGCCATTCTTTCAGTTAGCAGCTGAGCGCATTCACCTTTTGTACCATGAGATTATATTCCTCAAATATCCGAGAAAGGAATAACCAGAAATATCGCCATAGAAAGCTTGTAAGTCCATCTTCCGTCTATAACTGATTGGAATACCTAAAATGGGGCTACAACGTGCCCAGTGAAGGAGGCTTCCTGTGGAGCCTCTGCATTACATAAGACCATAGGTGGAATCCTGAACAGCATCCAGAATCTTCAGAGATGGGAAATTTCCACTTGAAAGGACATGCAGACCAGCCTGGAGTGGCTAGAAGAACAGAAGATACTTCTTGAAAGAAAGACCGACAGGAAAAATACAGAACAATATAGGCAGTCCGACTGATTACTACAAGAACAAGCAAGTTGCTTGCCCA
>NW_006408634.1:6604231-6654926 GCF_000296735.1 Chrysochloris asiatica
GTTCAAGCTCACCAGCTGCTCCTTGGAAACCCTGTACAGGGTGGCTATGGGTCGGAATCGACTCGATGGCACAACAACAATGTTGCAGGTTAGTGCACTGGACTGCAAGGTCGGTTTCAACCGCAAGGTTGTTACTTCCAGCTCACCAGCCTCTTCTCAGAAACCCCATACAGGGTCACTGTGAGTTGGAACCGACTTGACCGCACTTAGTAACAACAAATGTGATGGTTGGAACTACCATTGCCTTGGTAGGGCCAGACCAAATGATTTCACGGGCCTTGTACAGCAGCCCGCAAGCAGGGATTTCTGAGAAGAGACTGTTGGATTTGAACCACCAACCTAACTGTTAACAGTCCAATGCTTATTCTACAGTGCCACACAAGATTCCTCTGAGTGGTTTAGCAGTTAAGACTAAAGATCTCAAGTGGAGACCTGATCTGATGTGATCTGGGATCAGCTGCAATCTGAGAGTTAGCCTAAGTGTTGCAAACCCTAACTTCTGTGACATTCATGAAGCCCAAAGCAATCTACAGGATTAGGTTGTATTTTGACTCAATCTCTTGAGATATAAAGGAGAGAAGTGAGCTGAGCTTAGAGGGATATGCTACCACCAAGAAAGCAGCAGCAGGAATGGAGGGCATTCTTTGGCCCTGGGGGTCCCAACACTGTGAAGCTCCAGGGGGAGATTGATGCCAAGAAGCATGGAGATCTTGGGAATTCTGAAAGGAAACAATGATCTTTCCCCAGAGCCAACAAAGACAAAAAACTTTTCCCTAGAGCCTGTTATCCACACTTCTAACCTCCTAAACTATGAGGATCCATTTCTGGTTGTTATAATCAGACACTTGTGGTATTTCTGTTACAGCACTATTAGAGAACTAAGAAAGTCCCCTGGTACTGGAGAGCTGGCTTCAGGGATCTATGGATCACTAGACCTTTCTTCTGAAGGACCGCTGGGTAAACTAGAACTGCCAGCCTTGGAAGCCAAACATGTTCACCATTTGCCTTGCCCAGGGTCTCTAAGGCTTACAGACATTAGTAGCCAACACACTTGAAGCTCTTGGTGCCAGAGGTGTCTAACACTAACTGTTGATGTTGAAGTCTGGGGGGAGGCAGGGAGGCACCTGAGCCTTCCCTGGGGGAAAGGTGACCTGGTGGAATAGGTTAAAGACCAGGGTAGCACTGTTAGGTATGAGACACAGACACCTAAGAACCCCAGGATCTTGGAACAAGAATAAGAAACTCAGATCTAACGGGGTGCAGATGTCAAATCCTGAGTCCAGGGGGCTGGGAGGTGTAGATCTCCAGGTCCTGGGGTGTGGGCTCTTGGGACCTAGAAGGTAGATGTGAAGGCTCCCGAGAGGGTGAAGGTGGGAATGCCCCAGGTCCAGAGACCATGGATGCCTGGATCCTGGGAGCTTGGTATGGGGAACAGACCCACCTTACAGGCGGCCTGCAGTTCACGGCGCACAAGCTCCTTGAGAGACGGGTGGCCCTCGCTCGGCGGCTGAGTGTACAGTTGGGCCCGGGTGATACCCCGCCAGGTAGAGTCCTCTGGCCAGCCCAGTCTCAGTATAGGTGCGGGCTCCTCTGTCTGGCCTGGCCAATAGGTCAGGCTGTCATTTGCAGAAGTCCCGTTGGTGGTGACAGCAGCTCCCTCAGCCATCCCACCGGGCTCTGGTGTGGCCGCTGTCCAGTCCTGGGCTGAGGCTGCCAGGCTCCGGGCCTCGTCTGTGCTCAGGAAAGGCCGCAGTCCCTCGCGGTGCACACAAGCCTCAAATGCCTCCTGGCCTTCACTCAGCAGAGCCTCCAGTGCCAGCCGCTGGCCTTCATCATACAGGAAGCTAGAGCTGGCCTCAGTCAACGGCAGCCCCTCCGCCCCTGACTCCACGCCTTCCAGTGCAGCCAGCTGGGAAGCTGCCATTGTGGTCTGCTCAGGTCCCTGAGGGTTTGGTTGTCTTTGGGTGACGGACCATTAGGCAGGACCTTGGGAGGCTCGGACCAAGCCCAAATGGCTCCCCGGTTACTATCCTGCCCACTTACTACACTGACCACCTGACGTCTCAGACTGTACAAATCAACTGCCTGCTGGACTCAGCTACACTGTGGCAGACTGCACCTCCCACCACCTGCTGTTCCTGAGGTCTGGGTGACCCCACGACAGGCTCTGTTGGTCAGACTGACCGCTTGGCCCTGTGTCCAACTGTGTCATCCATCAGTTGGCCTCTTTGCCTGACACAGAGCACACTCTGGCTGGCTGGTCATTGGATTCTCAGTTTAAAGCATGGCCATGACAATTCTCCAGGCAGTAACTATGTCTGTACCTAGCCCCCTGACCATCCCCAGCACGTATCACTGGCCTTCTCCCACTACCTCTTGGACTGACACCAATTGCTTGTAAGTGACAATTTTGGTGTCTTGTCTCCTTGGGTCTAGTTGGCTGACCAGTTTTTTCAATCAGCGGCCACAGCCAGCTAGCTATCTGGTTGGCACCTTCTCTCAGACCTAGAGCACTGATTGCTCTTAGTCAGTCTCTCCCTGTTGATCAGGGCTCCTGCTCCCCTGGAGGCTCACACATTCTCCGGCTGCCCCAGGTGAGGTGTTAAAGGGCCATTCTCATCATTATGGAATCTGTCCTTGACTGACCGGCAGCAGGAAGACCAACCAGCCACCCTTTATTGGACCAGATGGCCCTGGCTGTCTCCCTGGCTAAGCTGACCCCCACCTAGCATGAATTTCTGCCTGAACCCCAGTATCTCCTGCCAGTTGACTATATGCTGTCCTGGACCCCCAGTGATCTCTGACCAAAGCCCTGGATTGAGGGCCACTGTGAGCCACTCCTTCCAATCCCAGCAGCCTGGAAAAGTGCCTTCCTTCAGGCCTGTGCTACAAGCCCTGCGAAGAAAAGGTGAAATTGAGCCAGGCTGCCCTCCCTCCGGTGCCCCACCCACTCACCCAGCCTGTACCCACACCTTTTGCCCTTCAGAGCTTAATCCCCCCACCCCAGCACTCTTGCCTTTCCTGTGGACGGCCACCACCAACTGACCTGTCTGGATCGCTTCGGCCCTTCTGGCCTGCTGCCTCATTCATTGCACTTCAGCTTAGGATCCGGCGAACCCAGCCCCTTGTGTACACACCAGGAGGACCAACAGCAAGGGTGCGTGAAAACTCAGGGTCTGAGGGTCCCAATCCCTGAAGCACACACTCACATGGTTCCTGGACTAGAGGACTGACTTCCTGGACCCAGGGGAGCTACACCTGTTCCCACGCATCCCTCCCCCCACCACAGGCCTGCCAGCACTTCCTGGTCCACACCCTGCCCACAGCCCTAAGCACAGGGGAGGGGGAGCTCAGGTCCCTAAGGGTGGGTGTGGCCAACCAGAGAATGCAAGGATGGGTGCACCCGGCTCCCAAAGGGCGGTGCTGTTGACTGTGGAGCGGGCCAGGAGGGGTCTGGACACAGATTGTGCTGAGTGGCCACCAGGGGGCGCCTCTGGATAGAGAGGGGGAACAGGAATCCACTAATCGCTCCCCACCCCACCCCACCCCACACCTCAATCACATTTTCACCTGAAGATTGCACTCCCCCTACCCCCCAATAACACACAGATGTCTGTTGGCATCTAAAATGTTTTTAATAACAGGGCAAAATCTGAGGTTAATTTTTGTAGCCTCGGCTAGCCCGCCGGCCCCTGGCACGCTCGAACTTCGGGCCCTTGGAGCGAACGTAGGGTCTGTGGGGAGAAAAGAAGGCGAGGGAGCCAGTTTAGAGGTGGACACCGGACTTTGAGCAGAGTGAGAATGACCCCAGTGGAGGTAGCAGGGTGGCTGATGGGGAGCCTTAGTGGCCTAGAAGTGCAGGCTCTGCGCCCCAAGATGTAGGCCCAGAAGATCCCACTTCCCAGGAGCTCAGCACCTCACTATGAGTGGGGAGGAAGTGGGAGAGGTTGAGTCCATGGGAGGCTGGCGCCTGGTACTCACTTGGTGTGGCTGTGCGGGGTTCCGGGTGCCTTGCCAAAATGCCTGTACACCTCACGGCCCTTGCGTGGACCTGCGGTGGGGGAGAGGTGGGTAAGGCGGGGGCAGGGGGCTGGGGGCAGGATCTCCTACAGGCTGGGATGCTGCCAGACTCCTCCCTCTCATGTCTTTCCCCACCCGCCGCCTATAAGTGTCACCCACCAGACAGCAGGACAGTCCCACAGCCCTTAGGGGAGTCCAGGGCCAACTGGTCAAAGGTGAGGATCTTGCCCCCAGCCTTGAGGATGCGGCTCCGGGCACGGCTGCTCACGCGCAGTGCACACACCTGACAAAAACAAAACGGGTCAGCGATTATTGTGTGGTGCCCCAGGGGCTGCTGGGACTGACTGACTACCCACCACCATGGCTGGCAGGTAACAAACCCAGTTCCCAGGGGCTTCGTTAGTGGGCAGTGATTGTTTACACCTAGATTCACCTCAAGTCACATTAATGGCCAACCCATTATTACATGCAACGACATGGAGTACAGAGATGAAGGGCTTTGTCCCGAGGTGACAGATGGTAGAGCAAATCTAATCTGGCTTGAGAGCTGCACTGCCAGCCACATCAGAGGAGCCAGGAGCCTGGGCCCACAAAGGGCTTGCCCAGGGCCACTGACCACCGGATGCTCAACCTCACACACTATCTGGACAGATCGGCAGCTGCCACACAGCAGAGCCAGGAAGTGGACACTTGGTCTGCACCCCAGTATCCTGGAGCCCCCACCCCTCACCTTCAGCTTGGGCACCTCCTGAACCCGCACATCATCTGTGATGGTCCCCACGACCACAGCTGTCTTGTTCTCCCGGCCAGGAAGCTTCATCTTCCGGATCTGGGGGAAAGGGTGATGAGAAGCAGTCCTTTCTGGTGTTTAAATCCAATCCCGCCCCAAGCCCAGGACTGTTATGCTCACTAGCAAAGCTAAACCATTCCACCCTGTGAACAGGCCAGGACTCAGCCCAGGTCTGGTGTGGAGAGATCTGCAGATGAGACCTTGAACACAAACTGTTCACCAAACTGAATACCCACAGGAGAGCTTTTCAAAGACATACAGAAGAGGGGACTTGAAAATGGTCATGGGGGATGTCTGTCTTTTCTTTCAACTTTTCCTTTAAAGTTTAAAACAAGGCCAAGCTGTTGGTCGAGGCTACTCTGCTAGAACCACAGGGTAGAGCTTTGCATCCACCAGTGGGTGCAGGAAAGTTGCCCTTGCCCAGGCCACCCACCCTTAAGCCCTCTCTGTAGTCCTCACCATCCGAGAAAGGGACAGGGGTGGCCGGTTGGTGCGACTCATGAACAGCCTCTTCAGCACAACTTGGTTGAAAGTGGAATTGGTCCGTCTTGCCAGAAACCTGTACAGCTGGAGAAGAGTGAGGCATGAGAACATGAACAGTACCCCCAACTTTCCAACGAAAGGGCAGATTACAGTGACTCAGATCAAAAGGGTTCGTAGGGTACCCTGCACAGCTCCACACACTTTCCCCACAGCCCAGTGTGAGGGGCAGAATGGGTCCATGTCCTTCCTTGTCAAGGACTCAGAACTTCCTTACCCATCCCCAGCTGAATACAATACTGAAGCCTTCTTGAATTTATGGGCACAGGGACATAATTAGAGGTTTGAGTTTACCCCATAGACCCCAGTCCCCACAGCAGAATGGGTGCGATGGGAGTCACTGCTCTAGGTTGGGCGAGCCTCACCTTGACCAACAGTCGCAGGTAGATGTCCTGGCTCTTGGGCTCCTTGCGACGAACCTTTCGGTCCTTGTTGTGGCGGATGTCAACTCCCTGTGTGGATGGAGACAGACCATAGACTCTGGATCTGGTAGATCTCTCACCCCAGAGACCTGCTGGGGCCCAGGTCTCTGAAGGCAATTGCTCAAATCCCAGCTCCACTCCCAGCAGACCTCTGGGCAAGTCACTTTAAACCCCCTGGGCTCAAATGACCACTTAAAAAATCCTCAGCACACAGAAAATTGTCAATTCTCGGAACACTGGCACCCCAAAACAAGAAAACACTTAAACCTAAGGCTTACTCTAAATAAGAATCCTCTGTAAGTTAACTTCATTAAAAATATTTTTGTACAGTAACAACCCTATGTAGTGATATTATCCCATTACAAGCTAACAGAAAAGAGCTTACAATTCTCACTACACTGCCTATTTTTCTGAGTTTTCAAGGGGCAAGTCAATAATTCGGTCCTCACACGACTTGCTTTTCACAGATGCACTCTTCCTGTGTTGTTTCTTCCAAAACTCACAGATTCGTGAAACAGAACTGTGTTCCCAATGGATAGATGAGGAAACTGAGGCACAGAACTAGAAAGCAAAGCCTAGAATCCAATGGGAGCCCGTCTGTTCTTGTGAGTCCGGGCACTCGGCTCTTGACTCCCCAGAAAACACAACTCTATAGTGACAGGCAAGGGGAATGGCAGCCAGCGCCTGGGCCCGAATTCTGGATCCACCACTTCGTGGAATGTGAGCCCGACTATATTACTTAATTTCTCCGTACCTCAGTTTGGTCATCTATTTAATGTGTTAATATCGAGGGTGCGGGAGAGACCAGAGCGGACGTTATCCTGACCGATTCCGGGCCCCCAGACCCTCAAAGTAGCCCTCCCGTGTCGGGAGTCGCCTCTTTTGGTCACCCTTGACACCCCTGCCCCATTCTGGCAGGCCCCCAACTCGAGATCATAACAGATGGCGATGGATGACCAAGCCCCGAAGGCCGCCAGAAGCGCTCACCATGATGGCGCCTCCTCCTCAGCCTGGTCCGGAAAGAACGAACGGAGCCGGCGTGGGCGGGGAAAGCGTCCAGCGAGCAGCGCGTAGGACGTCACACGAGCGCGACGCGGCGCTCTAACACAACCCGGCCTCTTTGTGTGTGTCCCGGAGGAATAACCAAAGAGACGGAATTGCTACGTCACGGAAGGAAGGGCCAGCACGTCAGAGGCCTCTCTGGCCCTCACAAGGCCTTGTTCTCTATACTCCTACCGAAGAAAAGGATCGGGGTGCCGGAGAGATGTCGCGCGGAGCTAGTAGGATGCGTTGCGCGATGACGCTCTGGCCTGACGCCGGCGGCCTCTCAGTGGTTCCCGGAGGACTCAGCCGGCTGAGAATTGGCGGTGAGGAAGTGGAGCTAGTTCCGGCTTGGAAAAACCTCTGACCCTAAGCTTCGGTCGTTTTCCTGAGCTGTCTCTCCTCTGCCTTATCTCGCGCTGCACCTAAAGCGCGACTGCAGGTCAGGAGGTCCTACTTGAGGTCTAACTCGAAATGATTTTGCTGCAGTCTCGTCTAGAGCAACCTGTATTCCCACCTTTACGGTTTTACTCCCCACTCCCAGATCGTCCTTCCCTGAATATCCCCAGCCTTCCTCCTCTGGCGGCTGCTTCTCCCAGCCGGAGAGATTCACCTGGCCCAGAGGGAATTGATGCGAGGGAGATACATGGTGGGCAGAGGAGGCCCACTGAAGTCCCGGTTGGGTTGGTGAATGAGTGGGGGAGGTTGGAAATGGGGAAGGGAAAGATGGGAAACCGATTTAAAAAAAGATCCAGAAAGCGGGGGAAGACCTAGAAAAGTGGAGAAAGATTGGGGCGGGGGTGGGCATCCACTGGTGGCAGAGTTGGGGAACTGGAAGGTGGACGCCCAGCAAAGAAAAGGCCTAGAAAGATATGAGATAGTGCCTTGCTCCCATACCCAAACTCATATCCTGGCTCTGCTGCTTTTTAATTGTGACTTCGGCTAGTCACTTAACTACTCTAGGCTTTACTTTCCTAATCTGCAAAACAGATGCTAATAGGCCTCCTGCATTACCACATCAGATGGTTTCCAGGATTATGGGCTAATAAAAGTGCTTAGGATAATGCTGCGTGTGAAATAAATGCTCAAAAGAAATAAATGTTTAGTGTGTGTGACTATAGACGGACTGGCTGGACCAGTCATGAGGTTAACCTGCCCCTCTTTTCCTCTTTCTTTAGGCAGGCTCTGCCCCGAGGTTCAAGCACGCCCGGAAGTACCTGTCTGCCCTCGATGGGCCTATTCATTGCACCTCTCATCTGCAGAGGCAAAGACCAGCCCCGAATCATCTTGGGGCCTGACTCCTTCCTCTCCCTGCTGTGTCCCCAATCGCAGTGGCCGCAGATCAGGGCCTGGGTCAATCTGATGTCCTAGCGGAACAGAGAGCCAGCAAATGAATGGACCTCTTGAAGCAGAGGAACAGTTGGACCAGGTAAGGGCACATCTGAAAGCCAAGACTGCAATACTCGGGGCCACATCATCCAAGGTCCTTCTATGGCAAACCTTCTCTCCAGGTAGATGATTTCACTTTCGCCCCTTTCACAAGTTGAGGCCCAGAGGAGTCTCTCATCACTATCTCCTTTTCCTATCCTCCTGTCTGGGCCTTCTTCTCTCTGACTTAGTCTCCATATCTGAGTCTCAGCTTATTTGATAGGTGTCTCTGCCTTGCTCTCTCCCAGGGCCCCAAGTTCTGAGGCTGTGTCTACCCCTTCATTTCACTGCATTTCTGCCCCTCACTCTTTGAGGCCTTCCTTGGCACATATCACTTACTGTTGTAACTGTGGAGGAGCCTCAGGGTGGCACAAATGGTTAACTGGTGCAACAACGAACTGAAAAGTTAGCGGTTCACATCCACCCAGAGGCAGAGGTGCTTGTCAGTCTACTTCTGAAGCAGCACCACCATCGAAAACCCTATGGAGCGCAGCTCTCCTGACATGCCTGTACTCACCAGGAATTGATACAACAGCAACGGATGGTTGTTGCTACGCTAGCTTGACTGGAAAGTGCATTACTAGGCAAGAAATGAACTTCTTCCTCCACTTGTCTCTTCATCTCTCTGCAGTGCTAATTCTGCATCTCCCGCCATCACCTTCCTTTGCTTCCCTTTCATTCTTACTAGGCCTTTGTGTGTGGCTCTGTCAACATCTTTGCTTTCTGTCTTTCCAGGTCTCGGCCTCTCTCAGCCTTTGGGCCTCCAACATTCTCCCTGCAAGCCCTTCCCCACCCCCTTGAAAGTCTCTCACCGCATCCCTGTTCTGTATCTGTATAGAAAGGCAAGCCACTGGGTCATTCACTGGGCAGATGCTTATCTCATGCCACTCTGGTTTGAGGCCAGTGCAATTTGTGAATTAATGAGCCTCTCCTCCCTGGTTTTCATTCCAGGGGTGTCAGTCATTTTCTGGGTTTCCTGTGACTCACTGGCGCTCGTCTCTGTTTGCGTTTCTGCTTTCTCTAAGTCTCTTGTCATATGTCTGCGTCTGTTTCTTTTGCTTCTCAAAGTTTCTGCTTCGCTGGATCCCTGGGTTTTATTACTCCTTTGCATGTCTCTATGGTTTTGTTGTTGCGTTCCCATGTTGTCAGGCGTAAAGCCTCTTTCCTTCATGTCTCTTCTTTTTAGTAGAACTCTAGAGATGGGACTGGGCTCACGAGCCCTTGACAAAGATGGCGGCGTTGGGAGTGGGTTTGAGGCTTTGACGCCTCCCCTACTGCGTGTTTACCCTCACTTAAGATGACGGCCTGTCTCGCGAGAGGGGATACCCCCCCCTCGCCTATTCTCCGGTTGTCTATCCCTCGGCCAGCCCCTGCGTCAAGCTCCCGAGTTGGTTGGCTCCGCCCCCGCGTTCACTCATTGGTTTTACTCAAGCCGGCTATTCAGCGATTGGCTGAGCCGAGCACACCCTCCCCCCCCCACCCCTAGGTCTGATGGGGTGGTTGGTGTTGACTCAAAGGGCCGCCTGGAGGAGGACCTGGCATGTGAGGAGGGTGCGGGGGGGTCAAGCCTGGGGCCCGAGTGTCGGGGAGTACTGAAGGACCCAGAGGAACAAAGACCGCCGGCCTGGGACTGGGGTGGGGAGTGGAGATGGAATCCCAAGACGGGACTGAGGGAACTAGGGTTCTGTAAATGGGGTGGGGATGGAATCCCAGGAACCGGACACGAGAGTCAGGGACCTAGAGATGGAAGCCCAGGCTCACTTCTGGGGTAGCAGGGGAAATTGGGGGACCAGGACAGTCTGTGTACTCAAGGGACAAAGACTCAGGTCCAGGATTAGATCTGGCATCTGTGCCTGAGAAGTGGGTGAGGGTGGGCAGAGGCAGATACCCCTGAGTGTGCTTTAGATGGGGGTGTGCCTGGGGCCACAACCTCTAGGCCCTGGGAATGTGCTTTAGGCCATGAGGGTGGCTGGGTGGGGCAGTGGGGGACAAAGGTGAGCAAGACAAAGGAGGTGGGATCAGAAGCTGGGCAGAGTGCAGGGATTGCCGGGCGGGCGGGCCTCCAGGGAGGGGACCACAATCTCGGCTCCTACCTCCTCCCTGGAAAACAGACCGCCAGACACCAGGTCAGTGTTGGGGCCAGCTCTGGGCCCCTTGAAGCTGCCTGCATGTAAACTATCTTTCTGGCCCCTGAGCCAGCCCTTTCTCAATCTCCCTTTGTTCCTTACCGCCCCCCCCACCCCCTTCTCTGCCTTTTCCCTCCTAATTTTGTCCCAAGGGCTTCTGACTCTTAGTCTCCTGGAGTTCCTAAATGCTTCACTCCTCCCAGCAATCTGGCTTTCATCCTGTGGTGGCTGAACATCTCCTTCTAGGTGTTCCTCTGCCTCACAGACCTATGCTCTTTCCTGGATCTGAGTCCCTCTCCCTTGTTATTCTCCCCTCTGGGGGAAGGGGGGATAGAAGTGTGTGTTTCTCTCCTGGCATGGCTTTTTCTGCTTGTATCTCCTCTATCCTGAACCTGCTCCTCTGCCTTATTTCCGCCCCCAAAAATTTCATCATCTTCTAACATGATCACTGTAGGTTGTATTTCTGCATCTGGTTTCTCTGCCATCCCTTAAGAATGTAAACTCCAGAGGAGCAGGAATTTTATGTGGTTTTGTTCCCCACAGTTTGTATCCCAAGTGTCAGATGGAGGCATCCTAACCAAGTGAAGGAATGCTTTCCTGTTTGGGTCTGTTTCTCTCTTGGTCCAATCACACCTGCTGGTGGCCATATTCTCTTATCCACAGGCCCTGCCACTCCCTCCCTCCCTCCCATTCCACATCCTAGGGGTCCTAGACTCTAACCTCTGTCTTCCTCCCTCCCCACAGAGGCTGGAGCTGATCTGGAGTACCTTGGACAGGGCCAAAGCCATGGCCCCTCCAGCGCCACTCCCGTCAGCTAGCACCCCACTCCTGCATGGAGAGTTTGGATCCTACCCGGCCCGCGGCCCCCGCTTTGCCCTCACCCTGACATCGCAGGCTCTGCATGTCCAACGACTGCGTCCAAAACCTGAAGCCCGGCCCCGGGGTGGTCTGGTCCCCCTGGCTGATGTCTCGGGCTGCTGTACCCTGCGCAGCCGCAGTCCCTCAGACCCCGCTGCCTACTTCTGCATTTACACCTACCCCCGGGGCCGGCGTGGAGCCCGGCACAGAGCCACACGTACCTTCCGGGCCGATGGGGCAACTGCCTATGAGGAGAACCGCACCGAGGCCCTACGCTGGGCCACCACCCTCACGTGCCTGCTTCGTGGACTGCCACTGCCTGGGGATGGGGGTGAGATGCTGGACTCCCTTTATGTATGTGCATGAGGTCCCTGGCTGAATGGGTGATGCAGACAGAGGTGGCTTCCAGAAAGAGCAAAAGAGTGTCCCTCCTGGGTGGTGCAAATGGTTAAGTGCTCACTCAGAGCTGGAAGGTTGGTGGTTTAAACCCACCCAGAGGTGACTCAGAAGACAGGGTGGCAATCTCCTTCCAAAAGGACCTTGCCTTGACAACCTCCTTCTGGAGTGCGGTTCTACTCTGCACACACTGGAATCGACTTGGTAGCAGCTGGCAGGCAGAGGGAAGTGATTGTCTGCTGCCCCTGCCAGACCCCTGCTCTCTCCCTTCTTCCAGGGTCTTGAACCCAAATGAGTTAGAGGCCATCAGACTGGTTGAGGCAGAAGACTGATAAAGTCTTCCACCCAGGGTGACAGTTATTAAAGAGCCATGCCGGGGTGGCCCTGGCTCCCACCTGGGAGGGTCAGAGAAGGCTTCCTGGCCTAGGTCCCCTCTGGGATCCTTAGTTGGTGCAGGAAGGATAGTCCGTGGTCTCCAGCTCGTGGGCCTTTCTGGGTCCTGCTGACTGTCTGGAAGCCGTCAGGCCCTACAGGGCCTCAGGGCAGTAAGCTGCTCCTGGCATCCTGGTCTTCAGATGAGCACAGTAGAAACTGCACCTCTTCCAATGCCAGGAGCTCAAGGGCTCTGGGATTACCAAACCTTTGTTTCAGCACCTGAGAGAGGGAGGGAAGGTGGGAGGCCCTGTATACCTGAGCCTGGCCAGGTGCGCTCAGACTGGAAGGAAAACAATTCCCAGAAGACTCGATACCACCACCCCCTCTTTTCTCTGCAGAAATCAGCCCTGAACTGCTGCCCAGGTCACCCCGCTTACTCCTATTGGTCAATCCCTTTGGGGGGCGCGGCTTAGCCTGGCAGTGGTGTAAGAACCACGTGCTGCCCATGATCTCAGAAGCAGGGCTGTCCTTCAACCTCATACAGACAGGTGAGTGGGGGACGGAGCAAGGCCAGGTCTGCTGGGTCCACAGAGAGAAAGTAAAAGTGCTCGAATCAGTCCTGGGGGAATAATGGGAGATGGGTCTCCTGGGTCTTGGAATAGGGTGGTTAAGGGCTGGAACCCACTGGCTTCCCACTTCAGAGCGGCCGAACCATGCCAGGGAGCTGGTCCAGGGGCTGAGCCTAAGCGAGTGGGACGGCATCGTCACGCTCTCCGGAGACGGGCTGCTCTATGAGGTAGGACAGGAGCACCCCGCCTTGCGCCCTGCGCCCCTGGAGATCCCAGAGACCAGGACCAGGATCCAGGAGGCTGGTCTCCCACCCTGCAGGTGCTGAATGGGCTCCTGGATCGCCCTGACTGGGAGGAAGCTGTGAAGACACCTGTGGGCATCCTCCCATGCGGCTCAGGCAACGCACTGGCCGGAGCAGTGAACCAGCATGGGGGGTAGGTCAGGTCTCCGTGCTGCGGCTCCTGCTGCCTTCTGAAGCTAAGGAGCTAGGGAGGGAGGGCTATGTCCAGGGAATAAGGATCTGGTACATCTGCCTGATAGTGCAATGGTTAAGTACTCAGCTGCTTGCCCAAAGTCTTGTCAGTTCAAACTCATCCAGCAGCCCTGGAGATCTGCTCCAAGAGGTCACAACCTAGCAAAACCTTAAAGGGTGGTTCTAATCTTGTCACATGGGGTCCCAAGGGCTCAGAACCCATTTGATGACACCAGTCAAGACCAGCCTCTACATCACCGCCCTCAGTCCAGATAGAGCCTTCCAGTCCCAGATGTTGTCTCCTGTCTGTGTCCTTGAACTGTGCCTGGCACAGTAGGCACTGGGTGAATAGAACAACAGGACAGGTTCATCTGGAGGGGGCTGCCCCTCCACCCCCCAAGTAACAGGTTTTCCCGCCCAGCTTGTCTTTTACCCCAGGCCTGAACAGTATGTCTCTTACCCGCCCCCATTTGCTCTCTCCTTCTCCCTTGGGTGTCACCCACCTTGTTTGTGGCTGTGAAGGTTTGCGCCAGCCCTGGGCCTCGACCTTCTGCTCAACTGTTCACTGCTGCTCTGCCGGGGTGGTGGCCGTCCACTGGACCTGCTCTCCGTGACGTTGGCCTCAGGCTCCCGTTGTTTCTCCTTTCTGTCCGTGGCCTGGGGCTTTGTGTCTGATGTAGACATCCAAAGTGAACGCTTCCGGGCCTTTGGCAGTGCCCGCTTCACTCTGGGCACGGTACTGGGCCTCGCCACGCTGCACACCTACCGAGGACGTCTCTCCTATCTGCCTGCCACTGGGGAACCCACCTCACCCAGGCCCACACCTGCACATGGCCTGCCCCGGGCCAAGTCGGAGCTGACCTTGGCCCCTGAGCCATCGCTGCCCATGTCCCACTCACCCCTGCACCGCTCTGTTTCTGACCTGCCCCTGCCTCTTCCCCAGTCTGGCTTGACATCCCCTGGCTCACCTGACCCCCTGCCTACTTTGTCCCTCAATGGTGGTGGCCCTGATTTAACCAGGGACTGGGGTGGGGCTGGGGATGCTCCACTGTCCCCAGACCCACTGCTGCCCTCACCCCCTTCTTCCCCCAGAGGAGCTGTCCCATCACCCATTACCAAAGGGGCCCCAGAGGAAATTCCGGTGCCCACTGAGGCCCCACCTCCCCACCATGACACTCAGGCAGCTGCCTCAAGCTGCGGCCCACCTGATCACCTACTGCCGCCTTTAGGCATGCCTCTGCCCTCTGGTTGGGTGACCATGGAAGACGATTTTGTGCTCCTTTTGGCCATCTCGCCTAGTCACCTGGGTGCTGACATGGTGGCAGCCCCACACGCTCGCTTTGATGACGGCCTGGTTCACCTATGCTGGGTGCGTGGTGGCATTTCACGGGCCACCCTGTTACGCCTTTTCCTGGCCATGGAGCGTGGTAGCCACTTTGGCCTCGGCTGTCCACAACTGGGCTATGCCGCGGCCCATGCCTTCCGCCTCGAGCCCCTGACGCCCCGCGGCCTGCTAACCGTAGACGGTGAGCTGGTGGAATATGGGCCGATGCAGGCGCAGATGCACCCCGGACTGGCGACCCTGCTCACGGGACCACCTGGCCTCCCAGGAGGCGTTCCCTGAGCTTCCCAGGGAGCCTGGGGCCCGCTGAGGGCGGGGCCTACATTCCAATGTGCTGGGGTTCTGAGCTGGGGGCATGGTCTACCTGTTAAGAGTTAGAGTGGAAGGCCCGGGCCCTGGTCCCATCGCTAGATTGCATTTGCCCCTGAGGACGAAATGGAGCTGAAGGGTGGCCTGAATTCCAGGGGTGGGCATGACTGACAAATGGTTACGCCCTGAGGGGACGGCTTATCGGGCTAGGGTGGGGCCCAGTATGGCTCTAACCAGATCCTCCTCCCACTTCCGGCTCGGAGGGCAGGTACGCTAGGGGTGGGGCCTAGCTATCACGCGGTTCCATGACAGGACCCAGAAGAGGCAGGCTCGTGAGGCCTTAGTTGACCAGTCCGCGTCAGGGTCTGGCCCTATCCACTCTGGTGCCTCCACTTCACTGGTCGATTAGCCCGGGAGGGGCAGGTTCCCCGGGTCCCGCGCTGCGTTCCTATTTGCACTAACATTCCCTACCCTACAGGTGTGAGCAGGGAAACTCCCACCCCCTGTGTTAAGTCTCAACAAGTGTCCGGTTCCTGTCCCCAGCCTTCAAAGCAATTGAAAAGGTCTATGCAATAAAGACGCTCGCTTCATTTCCCACAGACCTTCTTTGCCCTTTCCTCCACCCCACGGCCCCTGGCAGATTTGAGCAGGCGCATTTGCAGCAAGCAACTCCTGCCTGTGGTGGTCCGCTGTCCGTGGGTCTGCTAACCCACCGGGCCCTGAGACAGGACCTGGAGCTGCCTCCTCCCCCACAACAGCTGGCTCTGGGTTCTCAAGATTTATTCAGGATCGAGTTAACGGAGGCGGTGGGAGGCTGGGGTCCCCCCCGTGGGACAGGGGCACACACACAGCACCCTCCCCGCCCCCACGAGGGAGGGGGGAGGCTCGCTTTTTCTTAAAAATATAAATGTATTTATCTGCAATGTCAAGTCCCTGGGGCACCCAGCTGACCCAGTCCGAGGGCCACAGGGCGGGGAGGGAAGAGGGCATCAGGGCACAAGTCTTGAACGAGGTGGAGAGGGTGCCACCGCCGCGTGGTGGGGTCGTAGTCTCACAAGGCCCCATGCTGGGCCTGGTATCGGGACAGCACAGCGCGGTAGTGAGACAGCTCCTGGCGTACCGCCACCACCTCCTGACGCAAAAGGGCGTTCTCCTTCTCCAGGAAGGCCGCCCGCACGGAGATCTGATTCTCCTTAAGCCGTCGGGCATCGCGGGAACGCTTGGCTGCTTCATTGTTCTTATACCGCCTGCTCCAATATTTCTCATCCTAGAAGCAGGGGAAAGAGGACACTGTGAGGTCAGGGTCCATGGAGGGACAAAGACCCTCCCATACAAGAGACCACGTAAGGCTTCGAAACTACCAGCTGTTCCGCAGGAGAAAGATAAGGCTTTCTGCTCCTGTCAAGATTTACAGCCTCAGAAACCCTATACAGGGTCAGTATGAGTCAGAACCAACTCCACAGCACACATTAACAAGGCTTCTAGGCATCTGGTGTGACGTAGGTTAATATTCTGGACAAGGTTGATTTCAACAACAAGGTTGGCAGTTCAAGCTCACCAACTGCTCCTTGGAAACCCTATACAGGGTTGCTATGAGTCGGAATCGACTCCAGGATCCGTAACAACAAGACTTCTAGTCCAGCAATGGGTTGGAAAGAACACCGGAGAGGCTGTCCCACTAGGCCCCTAGCAACAGCTGAAGCAGGAGCTAGTTCACCCCCAAGCAACCCAGCTTCGAGTTAGCACAGTGAAAAGGCAACTGGGCCTTTCCCACTGACAAAAGGCTCGATTGCTAAGGATGCTTGTTCCCTAGCAACAGGCAAGTCTGAGTGCTTCTCCCAATGAAAAGTAGAAAACCACTGCCCTATACATCACATGAAGTCCTGGTGTGGCGCTGTGGGTTAACGCGCCAGACTGCAAAGCCATTTGAACTGCAAGGTTGGTGGTTCAACCCTATACAGGTTTGCTATGGGTCGGAACCAACTCAACTGCACTTAACAACAACAACAACATACATCACATGGAGTCCTGATGTGGTGCTGTGGATTAATGCGCTGGACTGCAAAGTCAGTTTGAACCACAAGTTTAGTGGTTCAAGCTCACTAGCTGCTCCTCAAAAACCCTATATAGGGTCGCTCTGGGTCGAAACCAACTAGACAGCACTTAACAATATGGCACTTGGGGTACTGGTGTGACGCTGTGGGATAAGTACTAGACTGTTAACTGATTCAAACCCATCAGCCACCCATTGGAAACTCTATGCAGGGTCACTCTGAGTTGGAACCAACTGGATAGCACCTAACAATAACATACTTTTACATGGGAAGTATGGTACCTCTGGAGAATAAACATTGGACTTCCAAACACAAGGTCCAAGGTTTGAGCCCAGCAGCCACTCCTCAGGAGAAAGAAGAGGTTTTCTGCTCCTGCAAAGATTGACAGCCTTGCAAACACCTTACAGGGTCACTACGAGTCAAAACTGACTCAACAGCACTTAACATCTTTCATCATATAAGAAGTGAAGTGCTTACGAACTTGGCTGCTAACCCAAAGGCAAGCAGTTCAAATCCACCTGCTGCTCTGCAGGATAAAAGATGAGACAGTTCTACTCTGTTCTGTTGTTACGTGCTGTCGAGTTGGTTCCAATTCGTAGCAACCTTACATAGGGTTTCCAAGGAGTGGCTTGTGAGGTTGAACCACCGACCTTGTGGTTCAAACTGACCTTGCGGTCCAGTGCTTTATCCCACAGTGCCACACCAGGACTCCACTCTGTCCTGTTGGGTAACTGTGAATCAGAATTGAATAGCTGGCAATGGAGTTCGGGTTTATATATTTTTCCATATTGTGATTACTTAGGAAGACCTAGGTCCTCTAACAGTAAGGTCTGGTGTTTCATAAAACCCTCCCAGAACTGAGCTACTTTTGACCTTGGTTGCCAAAACAACCCATCCTTCCTCAGCAAACAAAAGGTAAGGCCTAAGTGACTGCTGCCAGTCTCTGACCTGCTGGCCTTGAACTGGGGCCAGGTATCCGCCTCCTCCACACAGGCCCTGGTTGAATAGCCACCCCTTACCAAAGGACCCAGCCTGAGTTTTATGTTCAGCACTAGGCCTAGGGTTCTCCAGTCTTGGGATTTAGTAGCTGAGGAGGACCACTCCTTAGTAACAAGACCCACCCAGTTTATAAAGCTGTCTCCTCTCCCCCCATTTAATGAAAGCCTAGTTCTTGGTTGCCAGGGAAAATCAACTCCCTAGCAACAGGCTCCTGCAGCCAGAGAAGCCAGTAGCCTACAAGATTGCGTCTTACACAAGGGTATGAAAAAGTGCTGTGAGGGAGCTTGCTAGGGGAGACCCTAAAACTGGCAGAGAGACACTAGAAGGATGCATGCAGTCACTGCCCAAAATGAATTGACCTTTGAGTCAATTCCAAATCACTGAGACCCCGTTTGTGTCTGATCGGCTCGTGTTCCATGGGGTTTACAATGACTAACTTTTCAGAAGTAGACTGCAAAAGGAGCCCTGGTAGCACAATGGGTTCAGTGTTGGAATGCTAATCACAAGATCAGGGGTTCAAATCTGCCAGCTGCTCAGTGAGAGAAAGGTGAAGCTGTCAGCGCCCATCAAGATTTGCAGTCTTGGAAAATGTCAAGAGCAGCTTTACTCTGTTCTATAGATCTCTCGGAGTTAGCAATGACCTGGTGGCAGTGGGGTTTGGGGGTTGTTGTTGTTGTTGTTGTTAGATTGCTAAAGGCCTTTCTTCTCAGGTTCCTCTAGGTAGACTCAACCCGTTAACCTGTTGACAGGGACTCCCAGTCCCAGCCCAAAGGACCCCTAATCAGAATGTGGCAGCTAAGGAGAACCTGAGGCCTCTTGCCAATGAGAACCCAGTCAGCAATACTTAGAGGGACTAGCAAAGGCTGCATTGTAGGGAGATGTAGCCAATCCAAAGGCACCCCAAAGCAGAGCTCGAAGACCCAGCCACAGAGACGGGCTGAGACCCTAGCAACTGGGCTCTGGTATAGTGTCAAGCCTGCCCCTGTAAGACTCTGATGTCCAGATGAGAGAAGCTCCCAGCACTGCACAGCTAGCCTCATGGAGCCCCACATGTTGTACAGCAGAAGTGCAGTCCACAGGGTTTTAAAGGCTGTGACCTTTCAGAAGCAGATCACCAGGCCTTTCTTCCGAAGCACCTCTGGATGGGTTCAAACTGCCAACCTCTCAGCAGCTGAGTACTTAACTAGATGTGCCACTCAGGGACTTTTGCCATAAAGATCGATCTTCATAAATCTCAGTCCAGAAAGCCTACCTCCTTGTGCTCCATGGCTAAGGAGGGCTGGTCCTTGGATGTAGATTAGAAAAACTTCTGAGAAAAGTCCATGAGAAGCCCAAATCAGGAGGACCATCGTGGCCCAAACTGGGTGCCACCTCCATCTGTGCTCACCTTCTGCTCTTCTGGCACCTGGTTCTTCCTCGCCTTCTTCATGATAGGCTGGGGCTTAAGTTCCTCCTCTGAGAAGCGATGTCTCCGTGGGTCAAAGGTCTCATGGCCAGGAATGCTGGACAAAGCTAGATCAGCTGGGTCCGGCTGAAAGGTCATCAGCACCTCCACGGTGTCTGGGTCCACAGGGCTAGGTGTGTCCCGAGAGCTCAGGTCTGGAGGAAACAGAATGCATCACCTCAGTGTTAATTGCAGGAGGGGGTTCCCAGCACCTACACCCACCTGCTCATGTTTAATACTCATCCTTCTCAACCACAAAAAACAGCCTTCCTGGTGTGTCAGGGATCATCAATCTCCCTAATATCAAATACGAAAATTTCCTAAATCACAAAGATGTTTAGTAATCACGGAGCAAACTCCACTTTCACACACCCGGAGACTGAGGCCAGGGCATTTCTGATATGCATTAAATAACATGCACAGGGTTCTTGGTCTTAATACCTCATGCCTATTTCTTTCTTACCGGAACCCAGCCTGCAGCCTTAAGCCCAGGCTGTTCAGGAAAAAGGAACTGAGTTCATTAAAAAGACCTCTAGTTAATCTAGGAGCTACTCCCTCCAGAGGGTTAACAAAGTGCAGAGGAGGCGCCTCAGGTTCTAGAAGTTTGGTTGAAGAGGAGGTGCCTATCCCTTTAAGAGAAAGCAAGACAGGGCCAGCTGAGGACACAGGTTCAGGCCGAGTCACGTGCCAGCGCCTGCTTTTTCTCTCCTTCACACTGCCCCCTCCCCAGGCGCCTTCACGTTCTCCAGACCCCGCCTCCTCCCCGCGTGACCGCGCCTGCGCAAATCAAGGAGGAAGAAGGGGAGGACTCACGTGGCAAGGGAATGTGCGGTTGGGAAGGGGAGGGGCCTGTAGCTGCTCACAGGTCGGACACAGGACAGGTGTGCCCAACAACCCCTGACTTGCAGCCGGCCGCTGGTGCCCGCGCGAGGCCGACTTTTCCTTTTCCTTCCTTAGGGCTCTCAATTAGCACTTCTCAATCTCCAAGGATGCTGGCCTCTTGCTTTCTGGGGAACACTTTAGAACCTCTCCGGAATCCTAACCCGCTAGTCACTGGGGTACTATGGATTCTGCGATCCCTTCTCTTCCGGGCGTCTTGGGTTCTTGCCCCCTCAGAAAGCGTCCAGAGTCCAGGCACAGCTCTTCTCCAATGGTGTGTGGTGGTGGGACAGGGTGTCTTGACCTGGGGCTGCTACCCTTTCCTGTCCTGGGGAACTAGAAGTCAGTGCCCCCAGTCCTGGCCTCTCCAGTAGAGGGCCTCTGATTTATTTGGCCGCCTACTTCCAAATAAATAACAGCAGCCTTCCAGGCTCTCAGTCCCGCCTCCACGCGTATCCGGACCCTAGGTCCCCACGTTCCATAGAAAATATCCACACTATCTCCCCACCGGACGGGTTTCTGGCATTTGGAGCCCCAAGTTCCTCCTCCCTTCGGAATTCTGGAGACCAAGTCCCTGGTCCACTCTTGTTAAGTGTCCACTGAATCACTTCCGACTCAAAGCGATCCCCTGTACAACAGAAGCCCGTCCTGCGCCATTCTCACGATAGTTGCTGTATTTGGGCTCATTGTTGCCACTTCCTGATAATAGTCCACAAAATAACACAAAATATGGCTCCTCAGGCAACTAACCAACTAATTATTTCGACTAACCAAGAACATAAACCAAACCCACTGCCCTCCAGTGGATTGCAACTCACAGCAAATCTGAAAGAGTAAAAATACCCCATAGGGTTTCCAATGCTGTCATCTTTAAGAAAGCAGACTCCCTCATCTTTCTCCCTCCGAGGGGTTAGTGGATTCAAACTGCTGACCTTTTGGTTAACCGCTGCACCCCTAATGCTCCTTCCTTTCAACTGGGGTGGGGGGACCCAGAATTTGGTCCGCAGCCAAATCCCACAGGCTTGGCGACTCTCAGCCCGCCCTCTGGACCTCAAGCTCCGCCCACCCAGGGCCCCGCCGCACCTGCGCGGTGGCCGCCCGCGGCCCCTAGGGCAGCCCGGGCGGGGGCGTGCCCAGGCGAGGAGTGGGGGGAGGCCGAGCCACAGGAGCCGGGTCCCGGGGAGGGCGCTGGGGTGCACGCGGGCGAGGGCACCGGGGACGAGCCCCCGGGAGGCGGCGGACTGGGTGGGAGCCCGTGCTCCAGCAGGAAGGCGTCCAAGTCTACGTACTCCACGTCGCCAAACGGCAGCGTCCGCTCCCACAACAGCGGCGCCAACAGACCCGGGCCAGGCCCGACCCCCGGGCGCCCCCGCGGGGACCCGCCGCCCACCACCGCCCCAGCTGGGGCATCGGCCGGGCTCGCGGACTCCAGGCCCGGCCCGGGGGCCGTGGCCGTCGGCGGAGCCGCCTTGCGCTCCTTCTCCTTCAGGAGACCTGCGGGCCAGACGGGACGGGGTGGAGGAAGGAAAAGAGAAAGCAGAGGCCCGAAGTCCGAGAGAACCACACCGTGGATACACGGGGATCCAGAGAAAGAGTGGACAAACCGAGTGGGAAAATGGGGGGGCAGGGCAGACCCAGAGAGAGAAAAGGACAGAGACCGGGGGTGGGGGAGGGAGGAGAAAGGGATGAAAAGTGGTATCGGGACAGAGACTCAGAAAAGGAGAACAGAGATGACAGATGGGAGCAGAGGCCCAGAGTGGAGAGGAGACCCAGAGAAACGATGACGAGAATCCAGGAGGAAGGGGGTCACAGACAGGGTAGGTGAAGGGTTGGGCAGGTGAGGGAAAAAAAATGACAGCTCTGTTATTCTTCCGAAATGCCCCCCACGCCCCCCTGCGTAGCTCTCCTCCCCCTTCCCCCACTCTGGAAGGGGCACATTCCTCCTCCTAGGTCCCATGTGACCCCACTAGGTCCCGC
The DNA here is from genome assembly GCF_000296735.1 of Chrysochloris asiatica. Taxonomy (NCBI): domain Eukaryota; kingdom Metazoa; phylum Chordata; class Mammalia; order Afrosoricida; family Chrysochloridae; genus Chrysochloris; species Chrysochloris asiatica. Next base: position 6,626,274 of record NW_006408634.1, read on the forward strand.
CCCAGCCCGTGTCACCACCGTGTGAGCACCCGACACACCCCCTCCCTCCTCCCGGGACCCCAGGTCCACACTCCCGGAACCAAAAGAAAGAGAGGGGAGCGGAGCTAGGGGCCTGCAATCCTAGGTTCTCTGGGGTAGGCCGGGTTGAGAGCCAGCACTTTTTGGGTCCTAACTGTTAAGCGATCTAGGGGCTAAACACCGGAGTAATGGAGTGGATAAAGGCTGGGTGAACTACTCCAGATTCCCTAAGGGGGCTCTAAATTGGATGAAATGGGAGGCTAGAACTCACAGCTGGCCGGCTCTTTGGGCTTGCTGGTTCCCTGCAGAAGGCTTCTCAGCCCAAGCAGCGCTCCCCCGCCAGGCGGGGCCCCGGCTGGGCCGCCCAGCAGCAGGGGAGCCGGGGTCCTGTCGCTCGCGGGCCGCGCCATCGCCGGGCACCTGCCCCCAGGTTCACGGGCTCATGGAGCGGTGGAAAGCTGGCCTGTCCGTCAGCGGCACACTCCTGGGGTTCGGGTGAGCAGTCTGTCCAGCGGCGGACGAGTGGAGCTGCAAATCTCCAGTATTCAGAACACTGCAAATTCTAGGAGCAACGGGAATTCGCGGTCCTCAGTGCAGAAACGTGTAACTCCAGAGGTTCCCCGGAGACCATGCAGTCTAAGCCTGAGGGAGGTGACCAAATCTGGCAGCTGGTTCTTTGCAACCGAGGGTACGAGGGGACACAAGGCGCTTCTACAAGGTGGGCGAGCCTGGCTCTTGCAAAATCTGCAGCTCTCCAACGGAAGGCGCTTTGCAATCTGCACCAAGAGGTGTGCGCGGAGGGGCGGGGGAGGGGGCAGGAGGAGGCGGCCGCCTTGAGGCGGGGCCAAAGCAAACTTCTTTCGCGGAAAAAAAAAAAACCAAAACACCCGACGCCACAGCGCGGGCCCCTCCTCCCGGCCCCAGCACGCGCCCGCCCCGCCCCACCCGCCTTTTTGGCTAGGGACTACAGCCGCGTGCCTCCCTCCGCTGCGAGAGCAGGCCAATCGAGTCTCGCTCTCTTAAGACGCACAGCCAATGGGACGCCCTAAATTCGTCAAGGCCCGGTTCAAGAGGTGGGGTGTGCGTGAGGAGGGCGTTCAGAGCGTGAAGCTGCCGTACCTTTTGGAAGGAGGCGGGACGCTGACCTATATTTGCCCAATAGGATGAGGCGCGGGGGGTGGGCCCGTGACCCAGTTCGGGCCAATGAGGCAGGCGAGTGGGGGAAGCACATGGCTCGGCGCGTGCCTCTTGAGGTTGGGGGTGGTGGTGGTAGGCGGCAGAAGACGCGCTTAAAGGAGCTGCAAGTTCAAATGAATGTTTTGGGGAACTGAAAGCCAAAAAGCCGAATAGTGGAGGTTTAGGAAAAGGAGATTGGTTTCTACATGACTGTTGGTTAATACCCAAAGTGTGTCTCCACCGCGCCTAGAATCAGACCACTGAGAAACAGGAAGTATTCTGTCTCTTTTAATAACTGCTTTGGGGATGATTGCCCTTCCCTAGTAGGGAGGCTTGAGACGAGATAGGCAGGCGCAATCCTCGATGGGGAGTCTCAGCGACCATGGGGGACACCATCCACTGAAAGACAGGACACCAGCGTGGAGGAATAGGCGTTAGTTGGACACTAAAAAGACTTGCAGGGGGCGAGGGCAAGGCCGCGCAGAGCTCTACCACTTGGAGGCTGCGAAGGGTGAGCTGGAATGTACCATTTTGTAAAGCTCCGTGACTGGGCTAAACCAAGAGGAAGCAGCAGCAGGGCAGAATAGGGGCATCCATTTTCAGCACTAGGTTGAACTACGTGAAGGTATTTTCGGGGGTGGGGTGGGGGGGTGGACTGGGCTGTATCGTGTTAACCAGAAAGGTGGCATTAGGTCACAGGGCTAAACCACAAGGAAGCCATAGGAAGGAAAAAGGATTGTACCAAGTTGATTCTCAGAGTGCGGGCAATGAAATTCGGGTTATACCACAAGGAAACAGGGAAGTGAGTTCCGACTGTACTATGTTGTTAAGTCATAGTGGTAAGAACTAAGTGTACCACGGGCCAGTAGTTAATTGTACAAGGAAACCAGGGAGCTCGGGTTATATATCGAGTTAAAGGCAGCATAAAGACAAATCACGGACCACCAATGGTGGAAGGCGGGGAGATAAGACTGTACCAAGTTGACACAGAGGGAGAAGGACAGCTTCCGAGACCCCATGGGGAGACACATACGAGGGTTAGACCAAGACGAGGAGGGGGGGTGCACACTGGGCCATACCATGCAGGCGGTAGTTGGGGCCTCGGCAGCGCCTCTCAGGGTGCCGGGGGTCCCTGTTGCCCCTCAGGGCCCTGTGGGCCAAGGGCTGCAGTGGCCGGCCGTTACCGCTGAGGCTCTGGAAGATCTGGGATGGAGGATTCTGGCTCAGAAGTCTCAGGGAGTGCATCTACCACGGAAGGGTGAGAAACTGGGAGTGACTAGGAAAACTCGCCCAGGTGATGTCACGAAGCCCTGCCCTTGGGAGTGAGTGGGCGGTGCATCACTCAGCCCCACACCCCCAGCTCGGATTGTTCGGACATTCTCTTTTGTGGGTTCTGGTTCCTAACCCAAGAGGGAAAGAAAGGATTTAGGAGAAGGCTGGGGGATCCCCAGGTCAGGGCTAGATGATCACCTGGAGGGAGGTTATATTAAGGGCTCGGTCAATCAGAATCCAGGTGACAGTCTCCGAGCAGGGCGGGGTGCTGAGAGAGCCCTGGTAGGTGATGAAGCCGAAGGATTCTGGGAAGAGGAGCTCCAGACTCAGGTCTTGAAGAAAGTATGCATCATCTGTGGGAACATCAGCCCGAGTGAAGCGAGGTGCCCCTCTTGGATACCTCCATCTGCTGCGCATCCTCCTTCCCAACACACCAAGGACTCACTTTTGTAGGAAATACGAGTGATGGTGTCACGGTTGAGGAGGCGGCTGAGGAATGGGTTTGAGTTGCCAGCCACCTGTGTTAGGGGTACAAGGGGACGAGGCAGGAGACCAAAAGTCCAAATCCCTAGACCTCGAGTCCCAGAACATAGGCATTTAGACTCCTAGTCTTCCGTCCACTCTCAGACCCTGGGATCGAGGTGACCAGCCCTTTCCTCCCTCTGAATACTGCCTGACTCACATTGACAAAGAGACTGAGAATGGCCAGGCCATTGGGGCCCCTGGAGGCCGCGCTGAGGTTCCCATAGAGTTCCTGATTGAAGTGGATGAGCTGCACCTAGGGGAGGGGACACAGAGAATAGGGTTCCCCCAGCAGGAGAAAGGAGGCTTCCAGGTCATATTAGGGTCAGTGTTCAGAGTGGGGGACCAGCTTTGTGCAGAAGGATAGGGAGGACATAGGAAGGGGGTGAAGTGGGAGGAACTAGGTCCAGGTCAGTGGCCATCACCTCAGCGGAGAAGCCTTGGTGGTTCATCTGGTGTTCCGACCCAGCTCCATCCCGTGCTCCAAACAACAGCCGCAGTTCACTGAGTCGGTGGCTATAGAGGAGGGGACCCCCGGACACATTGACCACTGGCCGGGGCGCAGGCAGGAAGGAGACATGGCGGCCCGTGTTATATAAGGTCCCCCGAAGCTGTGGGAGAGGCAGAGGCTGTCATGGCAACACCCGTCTTTTCCGGCCCATTTTCCACTCTTCCTACAATCATTTTGTCATCCACCATAGTTTCAAGTATCAACTAGTTTTCCAAGCATTGTGCTGGCCCAGGAGAACCAGAAAATCCACTGCCCTCAATCTATTCCAACTCATAATGACCCAAAAGGGGAGAGTAAAATGGCCCCATAGGGTATCCAAGGCTGGGATCATTACAGAAGCAGATTGGCACATCTTTAACCTGAAGAGCGGCTCATGGGTTCGAATTGCCAACCTTTTGGTTAGCAGTCACGCCTTAACCACTCTACCACCAGGGCTGCTTTTGGCTTATGGTAGGTGCTCAATGGGTTGGATTCATGTAATTAACACATTTACTGAGTTGCCATTATACCATGGATGCCAGGAATGAAGCAGCAAATAAGTAAACTGAACTGGACTCCACGGAGCTTTCTAATGGGGAAGAGAGCAACAGTAAATATTCAGTCACATTAGTATATATTAGTATAAAACATAGCAGTTTAATCAACCCTATCCTGTGCTCATGTGGGAAGGACACCAGGAAGCTCTGAGAAGATGCAATGGGAGACTTAGGCTAGAAGGGAGAGTGACATCTGAATGGAGACCTGAGAGATACAGGGTGAGTTGTAAAGAGCCTGAATATAAATAACACACTTGGCACAGTGTCAGGCATTAGTAGGTGCTGTGTAATTGACTGCTGGTATTACTTATCCTAATAGTGGTGCTGGTAGGTGTGGCCCTGTAGGATAAGCACTGGACTGCTAATTGCAAGGTCAGAGATTCAAACCCATCAGCCGCTTTCTGGAAACTATACGGGGTTGCTATGAGTCAGAACCAATTTGATGGCACTTAACATAGAATTTTTGAACAGGTGAGTGGTATATCGAATTTGCATTTTTAAGCTTCTTTCTGACTCTGGTATGGAGAATGGATTGTAAGAGGCAAAGAGGCGGACCAGCAAGGAAGCCACCAGAAGCTATGAGATATAGAAGGAATTGAATAATATTCAACTGGGAGAGGCTAGAAAGGACACAGATTGGGAACTGGGAGGGAGGCAGGGAAGGGGATCAGGAATGGTGAGGCTTTTGTCTGAGTGAAAGCTGGTGGCCGCTGACTCTTACTAGAAATGGTATTGCCAAGAAGGGCATGGTTCACTGGAAACACAAAATGGCACTCTAGCTGTGTAGTTCAGGCAAGTAACTCAACCTCTCTCTGCTTCAATGTCTGTATCCATAAAAGAGGAATAATAAAAACAGCTCTGTCATGGGATTATGAGTGTTGCATGTTAGGTTTGTCAAGCTGCTGTTTCTTTTATTTTTATTTTTTTTCTGGTTTATCTTCGAGCTTTAAAAATAGTGCCCGACAAGGGAAATATTTTACTATTGCTTCTAAAGTGATGAAGATTGGGGGAGCCATGTTTGAGGAGGGAAGAACAGGTGACCCATTTTAGAGTGTGGGAGGCCTTCTCTCCTCCCCAATGCTGGCTTCCCATCTCAGCCATCACACCCAGCCCTAGCCCCCACTCATACCCACCCTCATGACATTGGATAATTCCTCCCTCCAGAAGCCTTACCTTCTCACCGCCAGTGCTGAGCCTCAAAGGGGGCAGAAAGGGATCATAAAGGACCCTCTTCATCTCCACATCCACAGGGCTCTGCCGTTTCCCCACAGCACACAAACTCCAGGCTGCATTAACCAGGCCCCAGAAGGGAGGCCCTGGGGACAGGGGATTCAGGGAGGAAGAGGAATCAGAAATACGGGCAGAATCCCAATCCTGGGATTTAGTGAGAGAGGATTATGGTTTGGACTCCTGGAGCAAAAGGGAAGGAAGGGTTGAGGTCTGGACTCCAGGTCTGAGGAAAGAAGAGGCTGGGGTCCAGAATTCTGGTTCCCAGAAGAATCTTGGAATAGTATCCTAATACCCCTAAGACCTCCCCGCCTCGCCTGGATCCACCTCATCTTAAATTATGTCATTGGGAGAAAGAACTACAACTCCCAGAAGTCCCCAGGTCTGCCAGCCTACCCATCCACTGCCTGTTTGCCCCAGCGCCCCATGGGAGTTGTGGTTCTTTCAATCTCTTGTCCCACAGCTGGAAAATGACTGTATTGGGGAGAGGAGATGCAAGAGAGGGCTGAACAAGTGGGAACGGAGGCCACTGAACCTGCAGTTCCCAGCAAAAGTCAGGAGCGGCCTCTTTCCCTGCAAACACACACTCTCTTCCACCCCCACACTTTCCTTCCACTCACTCCCACTCGCTACTTGAAATGCGCATGTATAATGTCCCATACTGAGCCCCGGGGATTCAGAGACTGGGCCCTGACTCCAGAGGGAAGGAGGAGGGGGCTGGGATGCTTGGGTTTTAGGGAAAGAGTCGGGGCGGGGGACTGAGACTTTTGGGTCTGAAGAAGGAGGCGCCCCGAGGGGAGCTGGGGGTGTCGGAGTCCTGGGTCCCCGCCCTGGTTGCACCTGGCACGAAGTTTCCCTGGAGATTTTCCTTGTAGCTCCACCAGTCCTCGGGGTCTGGTACTGGTCCGATGTGAGCTGCGAAGACAGCAGCCTGAACCCTCCCCCTGGGCATCCCCACCTCCAGCCCGCCCTGAGGGGCTCCTGCCCCGACCCCCAGGTCTTACCTGCCGCCCCTAGTGCGGCCCAGAGTACCAGCGCTCGAGGGGCGCTCAGACAAGCGGCAACTCCCATCCCGGGGAGCCCTTCGAGGGACCCCCTTCCCAATTCCCTGCCCCCTTTTCTCTCAGCTCCTCTCTCCCCTGTTTTTGGGACCCTCTCGCTCCAGGAATCCAAGCTTCTTCTACTCGCCCACAGTGATTCCCAGTTTCCCAAATCCCAAAGCGACCTGGGATAGCGACACCTCCCCCTCCCCACAACCCACTCTTTTGCTCCTTCTCTGTGTCTCGCCTCCTTTTCCTTCTCTTTCCTTCAAATCCTCCCGAGTCCCTCCACCTCCTGATCTGCCTACCCCTCTCTACCTTCTGCCTCTTCCCGGGGTTACCTCGTGGTGTCGAATCCACACACCCCCCCCTCCTGGTTCTCTTTTCATTAAGCTCTCCCAAGCCACCTAACCCCAGGTCTCCATCAGCTCCCCACTCCCTCCCCCTCTCTCCCCTCTTTCCTTCTTCACCTCCTCCCTTCCTCTGTCTCCCGGTCTGTCTCCAGCTTCCCTCTCTCCACCTCCTCCTCTTCTCTTAGTTTCTGTCTCCTCTCTCGGCCCTTCCTCTCTCCTCCCCCTTCCTCTCTTCGCTCTCTCTGGGTGGGTGTTATTTAATTTTTTATTTTTTGGCGGGCGGTGGAGCAGGGTGGGGGCTCTTCCAGAAAAGCGGCGAACACTCCTGGGGCTGGGGAAAGGGGGCTGCTCAAAAGGCGGGGGAGGGGGGTGCTTTTGGGTTAGTGGTCCCCAGCTCCCAGCCTCACGCTGGGGCCATGGGGGCGGGGTGGCCCGGACACCTGGGGCCCAAAGCTGGCGGTTCCTTATCCTCTGCAGAAGGGGGAGGGGAGCGCTTAAGGTGGAGCTCTAAGAGTCCTCTGAAGCCCCTATGAGCACGGCTGAGTTTGGATCCTAGGTCCCTAGCTCGCGGGACCCAGGTTGGGAAGTGTCCTAGTGTTTACAGCCCCTGGCCGGGGCTCCACTCGGTCCTCCGCCGGGGGCTGCCTTAACCCGGCTAGGGGATCCCCTGGGAGCCTGGGGTGCGGTGAATGCCGCTGACCAGGAGGGGGAGGCAGAGACCTGGAGAGGGGCCGAAAGGAGGAAGAGAAAGGAAGGCGGAGGCTAGGAAGAGCTGGAGGTGAGGTCGGAACTGAGGAGGGTGGGGAAGGGAAAAGAGCCAGAGGTTCTGGGAGAAATGGCGGAGGGAGAGAGAATGAGACGGGAAGACTCTCAGGAGTGAAAGGGAGAAGAATTGAATGAGAGCGATACAGATAAACACAGAAATACACATAAAGACCGAGAAAGAAATACAGATAGAGAGGATACAGAAAGAATGAAAGATGCAGATGCAGAGATGAAGGCAGAGACTCCAAGACAGAGAGAAACCCACGTAGCAGGTTAGAGACAGAAGAACAAGATGCTAGACGCAAGGAGAGAAATCCACAAATAGAGACATTAAACAAATATTAAAGAGACAGGGACACAGAAAGAAATACACATTTAGCAATAAAGGCAGAGGAGAGCTGACCTAGAGATGCATACACAGAAACCCAGAGACACACACACCTATGTTGTCTTTGTTGTTAGGTGCCTCCAAGTTGATTTTTGACTCATAGTGACTGAGTAGAAATGCTTCCTAAGGTTTCCTAGGCTGTAATCTCCAAAGAAGCAGGTCACTAGGTTTTAGGTGGGTTCGGACTGTCAACTTTTTCTGTTAAAAACTAAGTGATTAACTGTTTGTACCACCAGGACTCCTTGATACATACATAAACACATTGCTATCAAGTTGGACTCACTTTATAGAACAGAGTCAAACTGTCCATCGGGTTTCCAAGGCAGTAATTTTTATGAAAATCTGTCACATTCTTCTCCATGGAGCAGTTGGTGAGTTCAAACAAACAACCTTTAATTTAGAAAGATTTCCACCACCAGGGCTCCTTGAAGCATGCGTTGTTGTTGTTGTTGTTGTTGTTGTTAAGTGTCCCCTCAATTGATTCGAACTCATAGAGACCTTGTATAGGGTTTCTGAGGAGTGCCTGGTGGGTTTGAAGAGCTGATCTGTTGTTAATACCCAGGACTTATACTACAGTCATACCAGGACTCCAATGAACTAGTGGACCTCAGGAATATCAGTCTCCATGATCTGAGACCAGAAGAACTAGTTAGTGCCTGATAATCAACTACCAAATACTCAGAAAGGGATCACATTAGAAGGTCCTGGATAGAGTGGGGCAAAACGTGGAACAAAACTCAAAATCATAAAATAAAAGACCAGGTTTATTGGTCACATAAAAACTGGTAGAACCCAGAGACGATGGCTCTTGGTCACCCTTTAGGTCTGGAATTGAATTCACTTCTGTGGCTCAATTTTCAGCCAAGTAATAGATATGCTGTTGTTCAGTGCTGTCAAGTTGGTTCCGATCCACAGCGACCCTGTATTAAGGTTTCCAAGGAGCAACTGGTGGATTTGAACCCGCCAACCTTGTGATTCAAACTGACATTTCAGTCCAGTGCATTATCCTGCAGTTCTACACCAGACTCCAGATAGCTATATGGGAGGTGGAGGGGTGGGGGAGGATACCGTAGAATGGTTAACCAATCAAGATCAAAAGGGCAGCATTTACCTAAGGGCAAAATTCAGAAGGGGAAAGAAAGGAAACAAGAAACTCAGAGAGGAAGGGGGATAAGCAATATTACATTCTTCTTGTTATTTGTTGCGAAGTGTCATCAAGCTGGTTCTGGCCCACAGCGACCCTGTATAGGATTTCTGAAGAGTGACTGGTGAGCTTGAACCGCTGACCTTACAGCTCAAAACAATTTTGCAGTCCAGTGCATTAACCCACAGCGCCATAAGGGGCTACAACTGAGATGGTTTGTTGAACATAAACGAATGATCTTCACTCAGCCAACCTTCCAGTTATTACCTATCTTGGTGCTGCTATAAGAAAAAAACACAGTGGATGGTGTTAACAAGTAGATATGTATTCTCTCACAGAAGTCCAAATTCAGAGCTTTGGTTCTGGAGGAGGGTCCGTGTCTACTTTCAGCATCTGCAGCTCCAGCATTCCTTAAAGATCTTCATGTACCTTGGTTCTTCCTTCTTGGTGATAGTAGGTCCCTCTGGGCTCTGCTTGCTTGTTTAATCTCTTTTATATCTCAAATGATATTGACTCAGAAAACAACCTAGTCTTGTAGATTGCATCGGGCCTCATTAACATCATTTTTGTTGTTGTTAAGTGCCATTGTGTTGGTTCCAACTCATAGCGGCCCTGTGTAGCGTTTCCAAGGAGCAGCCATTGGGTTTGAACTGCTGACCTGGTTAATAATCAAATGCTTACCCTAAGTGCCGCACTATGACTCTGATTACCATCATAGAAGTGAGGAGTTTCAACACCTAGCATAGTTACATTAGAGCAAAGTGGGTCACATCATGGCAGAAGGGAGAGGTTTAATGACATCATCTTGACTACTAAACCATTGAGACTACTATCCCAGCCAAGTTGACACAAAACCTTAACTGTCACCATAGCCTAGCATTTAACTGTTAGTGCCACCCAGGTATTATGATCCCATTTTACAGGGGGCAAAAGTTACTGGCCCAAAGCTATGCAGATAAAAGTAATGGAATATTGTGATACAATAGTGAATAATTATTATCAGGACTGACTGTGAGGGTTGGAAATGTAAAGGTAGACGTTTTGTAGCAAAAGGAGGGGAGTGATTGACTTTGCCGTCCAGGAATGGAGATCCCTGGGGCCATCAAGGGAGAAGAGCGGAGAGCGGGACCCTACCCAGAGAAGCAGTGACGCCAGAGATGATGACTGACGTGGAGAGATGGAGCAGCTGGGAACTCTAGACCCAGAGAGGGAGAAGGGCTGTGTGCTGATAACAGGGGGCAGGCTTGTGGGGGGTGGAGAGGGGGGCAGGTTTGCTGGGTATACCCTTTGGTTGGTTGATGATGCATGGAGGGGATTGTAACCATGGCAGTGATACGATAGGATGAATGTAAAACTAATGCTCTCCCATGTAAACTATCACATAATTAACAATAAAACATTAAAAAAAAAAAAAGTGATGGAACAGGGAAGAAAACAAAGAGAAATGCAGAAAACTTTCTGATACATGTGTAGAAAGCAGGGGAAAGTGGCAGGATAAGGCCTTCACAAAGACCCAGCTGTGATGGAGATCAGTAAAAACCGGCAGCTGCTGGGACTGAGCATCCTAAGATACTGGGTGTAAAACTGGCGTCATCTGACCTCCTCCAACTTCACAAGAGGGGGTCAGGGAGGAAAATCAGCTGCCTAAAGCCAATTCCTATGAAGCAGAGATCAGATCTGCCTCCACCCTCCAAACTTTTTACCAGTTCTGGCACCAACCGTCCCTTCCACGGCACTCCCTACTTCTTTGTTGGGGTCTCTAATTCATTTCGAGGGCCACACAGACAATACTTAACAGTTATGGGTTTCATTAGGTAAGTAACAGGTTCCAAGTAGGGTTCAGGAACAACTCAGGATACAGTCCTTCAATCAAGGCAGCCTCTTCTCAGTCATGTCTGCAGACAGGCCTCTGTCTGATGCTGGATGTCCTCAGCCTGACTGCTGCACTGCTTGAACAAGTGTGTCAAAGCTCTATTAGCTCTGTCATTGAGTGCTTAGAGGCACGTCTTCGTCACTCAGCCAGCAAGGAAACCTCTGCCCAAAAGCACTCGGCTCTCCTACTCCATGGGCTAGAAAGCCCACTAGCCATCTCCTGGTTCTGCTGGCTCTGCCAAGGTCCCTGCTTCTCACCGTCTCTTGCCATCTCCATCTGTCTTCTGGATCAAGGAGGTTCCACGTAGGGATCTCAGGTGCGAAGGATGCACTCTAATTTCTTTTTCTTTTAAAAACTTTTTATTGTGAATTGAGCGAAGGCTTTACAGAGTAGATCATCAGCCACACATGCAACAAATCATACACTTCATTTCATTACAATGATCAGTTCATAGTATTTACCTCTGTTCACTGTAACTCTTGCGCTCCTCCCTGTGTCTTCTACTTACCTTCATCTTTCCTTTGCCAACCTCCCTCTTGTTGCAAATTGCCTTCCCTGTCACCCAACTTAACATGCACCTATCCGTTAGCCACCGAATAATTTATCCCTTTCCAGCCACCCCTGGTAACCATCATAGAATGTTTCTTTTAACCAGAAAACCTATCTTAACATCTTATAGCAGTAGTCTCATACAATATTTGTCCTTTTATAAAAGACTTCATTTTGCTTGGATCCACTACCCACACTCATGTAAGCAGCAATCAAGAAATCAAATGACATATTGCATTAAACAAATCTGCGCAAGACATCTTTAAAGGTTCAAGAGCAAAGATGTAAGTTTGAGGGCTCGGTGCGCCTGATCCAAGTCTTGGTATTTTCAATAGTTTCATATGCATGTAAAAGTTGGACGATGAATAGGGAAAAACTGGAGAAGAATGCATTTGAGTGTTGGAGAAGAATATTAAAAGTACTATGGACTGCCAGAGGAACAAATCTGTCTTGGAAGAAGTACAGCCGGAATACAGCCCCTTAGAAGCTAGGATGGTGAGACGTCATTCCTTATACTTGGGACATGTTAATAGGAAGAAACAGTCCTGAGAGAAGGACATCATGCTTGGTAAAGTGGAGGGTCAGTGAAAAAGATGAAGACCCCCAGTGAGATGGATTGGCACAGTGGCATCAGCAATGAGATCAAGTGTAACAACAATCGTGAGGATTGTCCCAGAACCAGGTAGTGTTCTGTTCTGTTGTGCATATGGTCCCCGTGAATTGGAATCAATGAGACATTACCTAACAACAAATTTCACTCAGCATACTATCCTCCAGGTTCATCCAAGGCACTCTTCTGTTTTGTTTACAGAAAGGTCCTCCTTTCCGCCTCTGGGATTTTAAGCTTAAGCACAATGACAAAACTGACCAATCGCCTCTTCAAATTCCACACAAACCATTGGCATGGTCCCAACCTGACAAGGTTGCCAGGCACTGTATTTACATTATTATTAGCAAGCTATCCATTCCCCTTGTTGTTGTTGTTAAGTGCCATCGAGTCGGGTCCGACCCACATCCATTCCCCTTGGTGGGCCACAAATACTTCACATTCGTACAGTCCTAGGATAAGCAAAAGGAGTTCTGGTAGCATAGTGGTTACGAGCCGGGTTGCTAACTGCAAGGTCAGCAGTTCGAAACTACCAGCCATCCCGGGGGAGAAAGATGAGGCTTTCTGCTCCCATAAAGATTTATAACCTCGGAAACCCTATACAGGGTCGCTATGAATCAGAACTGACTCCATAACTCACCACCCCCTCTCATCCCCCCCACTACACATTCTGCCTTTTCTTTATCGACTCCTGGTGTGGTGCTGTAGGATCAGTATTGGACTGCAAACCACAAGGTTGGTGGTTCAAACCCACCAGATGCTCCTTGGAAACCCTGTACAGGGTCGCTATGGGTTGAATTTGACTTGACGGCACTTAACCAAAATAGCAGGCTAAGCAATGGATCACAAGGTTAGCAGTGCAAACCCACAAGTCGCTCCTTGAAACCCTATAAAGGGTCGCTCTGAGTCGGAACCAACTTAACGGCACTTAACAACAACAGTCCTAGTGTGGTGCTGTAAGATAAGCACTGGACTGCTAACCACAAGGTTGGCGGTTCAAACCCACCAGCCATTCCTCGGAAACCCTATACATGGTTGTTATGAGTCAGAATTGACTTGATAGCACTTAAAACAATCCTGTCATTTAGTGGGCATGACAAAGATGATGGCTTAAAGGGGCCATATTAAGTAATTCACAAATTAAGTAATTCACAACAGCACACTTGGGCCATGCTTCACACTCCCTAAGGCCTCACTTTACCCCTCAAAGCTGCTTCCTCGGGTGGATTTTGGTAGCAACCTCCTCATACAGATCAAGGAGATTGAGGCTCAGAAAGAGAGATGACTCACCCAGGGTGTAGTGCCATGAATGATGGCCCCTTCACAAAAGATGCATCTGGAACCCATGAATGTACCTCATTAGGGAAAAGGGGTTTTGCAGATGTAATGAAGTTAAGTATCTAGAGATAAGATCGTCCTAGATATCTGGATGAACCCTCAATCCAGTGACAAGTGTCCTTATAAGGAGATAGAAGAGGAGAAGGCACAAGACATAGACAAGACCATAGAAAGACAGAGTGAAGGAGCACCCGGGGCTCCCAGAAGCTGGAAGAGGCGAGGCAGGATCCACCCCTAGAGCCTGTGGAGGGAGCACGGAACTGCCAACCCCCTGACTCTGGACATCTGGCCTCCAGAACTGTGAGATAAAACATTTCAGTTGTTTTAAGCCACCCGTGTGTGGTGCTTTGTTATAGAAACATATTCCAACAGATAGGGGGGTTCATGAGAAAGCCAAGGGACTTGTCCAAAGCAGAGACGATGAAGGAATGAGAGACACACAGGAGAGACGGACAGACTGACAATGCACAACGAGTGGGTTCTATCTCAGGGATGGAGAGGGCTCTGTGAACAATTCAAGATGGATCTTGCTTACAGAGGACTCTAGAAAAGGGCCTGAGTGAGCAGAGACACACCAAATGCCTGACTTCCTGGTAAAGTCTATTGAAACTCTTTGTTGTTAGGTGTGGTTGAATCATTTTGGACTCATAGCAACCCCGCTGTACAACAGAAGAGAACACAGCTCCGTCCTAAACAATCCCTGCTGTGTTTGAGCCCATTGTTGTAGCCACCGTATCAACCCATCTCTTTGAGGGTCTCCTTCTTTGTCACTGACCCTCTGCTGATATCCTTCTCCAGGGACTGGGCTCCTTTTGACATGCTCAAAGTCCCTGAGATACAAAGCATGCTGACTCTACTTCTAACACAGATTTGTTCATTCTCTGGCAGTCCATGGTGTAGTAGATATTCCTCCTCAACACCATAATAATTTAAGACATTGATTCTCCCTTGGTCTTCCTTATTCATTGTGTTTATTGTCCGGCTTTCCCTTGCACATGAGGTAACTGTAAACATCATGGAACCCATTAACTAGTACAAAAACAATCCCATACATCATAGATAAGGCACATTTTTCCCCCAGCTCCTCTGCACTTACCTTTCTTTACATGTAAGCATAGGTATATAAACACCCTCTCACTATTGTATGAGGATGTTTACCTAGGTGACTTAAGGAGCTCTGGTAGCATTGTGGTTATGAGTTGGACTGTTTGAAATTACCAGCCATTCCACGGGAAAAAGATGAGGCTTTCTACTCCCATAAAGATTTGCAGCCTTGGAAACCCTAAGCAGGGTGGCTATGAGTCAGAACTGACTTCACGGCACATAACCACTACCACCCGGATGACTTGGCACGTCACTATCCACTGAAGGAATCTTGCCACCTACCTTTGTAAGTTTCCTAATCAAAGCTAAGATGTGAGTAACCTAACTTTTTCTGCCCCTTTTTTGGGGAATTCATCCTGTGCCCCTTGGAGTTATTCCTGCCTCTGGTCCAGTGGGGTATGACAGAAACTTCCTCCTCCAGGAAAACTCCCCTGGTGCCCCAGGCTTAGTGTTTTCTGTGGATATTCACAATGCCCGGTCCAATGCCCATTAAAGCACAGATTACACTGGAGAGGGACTATGTTTTTATGTGTTCTCACTCAAGGCCCATACCCAGGCCTGGCCCATCTCAGGGTCCCTGGTAGTGTCACTCCCTGCTCACAATCTCCCATAGCTTCCAGCAACCCTGGGAGAAAGACCAGGTCCTTACCCTGTTGTTATTAGGTGTTGTTAAGTTAGTTCAGACTCATAGTGACCCTGTAGGTACAACACCACAAAACCTTGCTTAGTTCTGTGCCCTCCTCTAGTTTTGAGCTTGTTGTTGCCATCGTTGTGTTAATCCAACTCATTGAGGGTCTTCCTCTTTTTCCACTGACCCTCTACTTCACCAAGCATGGTGTTCTTCTCCAGGGACTGGTCCCTCCTGGTGGCATGTCCAAAGTTTATGTGATGAAGGCTCACCATCCTGGCTTCTAAAAACATTTTTGCTCTGCTTCCTTTTTTCTTGCTTGCTGTACAAGACAATTTTGTTCATTCTGCTGGCAGTACGTGTTGTTCCTGTTGCTATGTGCCGTGGAATCGGTTCCGACTCATAGCGACTCTGCACAGGGTTTCTGAGGCTGTAAATCTTTATGGGAGCAGAACGCCTCATCTTTCTCTTGCAAAATAGCTGGTAGTTTCGAACTGCTGACCTTGAGGTTCGCAGCCCGATTCATAACCACTACGTTACCAGAGCTCCTCATACTGGCAGTACATGGTATATCAATATTCTTTGCCAATATTATAATTCAAAGGCATGAAATCTTCGGTCTTCCTTTTTCATTGTCTAGTTTTCAAATGCGTATGAGGTGCTTGAAAATGCCCTGGCTTGGGTCAGGCACCTTAGTTCACATTTCCTGGTCACCCTCAACCTCCAGTTTCATCCCTCTTCTCTTATCACACGACATCCTTTGGCTTCTGGGTCTTCAAATGAACTGTCCCCTAGAATTAGGACTCCCATTCTCTGCTGGATCAATTTATACTCAAACGCTAATGTATTCCAGGAGTCCTCTCCTCCAGGAAGACATTCATCAGAACCAGAGGTGAACAGGGGCCTCCTTTGGTGCTGCCTTCAGTGTAGGGTGGGCTCAGTGCCCAGAGCGGGAGGAGGGTCCCAGATGTGAATTTCATGCCTATTTGTCTCGGGCGCTGGGAACAAAGTTTAGGTCATAAGAAACATATGGGGCTCACTTTGCCCTGTGCTTTTATCTCCTACCTCCTGGACCCCTGGGTGGGAGGCAGCAGGGCCATAGCTCAACAGGCCTGAGTGGTTCCCACAGTTCCCCTGGGTCTACTCACCTCTTTTTCCCTCTCCTCAATTCCCATTACTCAGAGAGCCCAGCAAACTTTCTTCATCTGGGTTCTTTTCTCCTGGAAGAGACCTGGCCACAGCCACGTTTGATTGTGCTTCGCAGACATTATGCTGTTTACAAATTGAAGGCTTGTGACAACCTTGCATTGAACAAGCGTATTTGGCACCGTTTCCCCAGTAGCAAGCATGTGCTCACTTCATGTTTCTATATCATGTTTTGGTAATTCTCACAATATTCCAGACATTTTCCTAATGTTATTGCACACTTAAACACACTTAATAGATTCCAGTCTTGTATCAACATTTTTTATTTTTTTTTTAAAAAACAAACTTTTTATTGTGAATTGAATGAAGGTTTATGAGCAGATCATCAGTTGTACATTCAACAAATCGTGCACTTCATTTCATCTCAACAATTGCAATCCCCTCCATGTAACATCATTTATCCTTCTTCCTCCGTGTTCCTACTTCTTTCCCAATCCTTCTGAATTTTGTCCTAAAGCAAATGCTGCCCTTTTGGTATCAAATCGTTTGCCTTTCTATTGTGTGCACACTTCCCTAGTGTTGTTGCCCCTCTATTTGTTGGTTGGCTGAAAATTCAGCCACAGGGGTGAGTTCGTGTCAGGTGATCAAGGGTCATAGTCTTGGGATTCCACCTATCTTTAATTGACCAGTAAGCCTGATCTTTTTATGATCTGAGTTTTGTTCCACATTTTCTCCCACTCTGTCCAGGACCTTCTAATGTGATCCCTGTCTAAGTAGCTGGTAGTGGCACCATCTAGTTTTTCTGGGCTCAATGTCAAGGAGATTGATCAACATAACTTTTCTATGCACTGAGAACCCAAACAATTTTCGTGTGATTTGCTGGATGGTGAGATTCACTTTATTAAAGTCATTCTGGAGCAGAACCAGCAATATCTCCTGCTGGGGACCTGCCACCACATGAGTGTTTGGTTCACCAGGAGGGGATATCTGGTGGCGATAGGGATAGCAAAAGAGACACAGAGACACAACAAGAGAGACAAAGAGACACCCCGAAACCAAAGTGGATGCATCACCGGTGGGCAGACTTTGGACCACAGGCATCGTGGCCTCTGCAGGCAGCAACGCACTGCCCTGCAAACTGTGTTGCATGCCCTCCAAGCTGTAATGCACACCTGGGTCAGTCTGCGCCTCCGTTTTATTTAGGGGAGGTACTATACACAAAGCTGGGCGGGAGTAAGACAAGGTACAGCTAACATACGTAATTCTCCAGACATTCAGGCACCTTCACATCGTACTTCGCAGGTTCGAATCTCACCACTGCAACTTGGTTTCTCAAGCTTAATTAACATACCTTTTAGCACCTAGCCTCGAATGGGGGGAGAAAAAGGAGGATTGAGAGGATTCCCATTGTGTCGGCTGCCCAGCCCAGGTTCTCCAGGAAAAGAGGCGCCTGGGTGAATGGCCTGCACCTGGAAACACTTTAGGCAGGGCAGTTCTTTTGTTCTTAGAACAGACACCGGGGAGCCACCCAATTTACTTTGAATGAATTCTCTGAGGGAAGAACTTTGCCTGTTTGGAATTTTACAGTCTTAGCTTTTAGGAGGTTTTTACATTTATCTGTGGATAAAAAGGGCTCAGGTATGAAATTAATTAAAAAAAACATAACGGGATACTAAGATGAAAAACAGTTTGCCATGTCTGCCAGGTGGCTAGAGTCTGTTCCTCAGAGCCTGCAGCCTGTATGGTCTGCAACACTTGGGCCCACAGGACTTCGAACTCCTGACCGGGTCTGCACGATCTGCAACAATCTCTGAGGTCTGATTGTAACAATAACAACCACCCCCAATGCCTCTGAATTATGGTGTTGGCAAAAAGTATTAACCTTATGTCGATGGCACCTAACAACAAGTATCCTATGACATCACAGCCCATCCTGGCACCCCATTGGCTGATAGATCAACTTTTATCTCAGGAAAGGAATAATGTTGGTCTCCAACTTCAGACATATCCTTCCTCTGAAATGCCCTGAAAGTACTTTGCAGGGAGACTGTCCTGCAAAGTTTATCCACATTTGGAATTGCTGTGTTGTTGGTGGTGGCTGCAAGGAGCTGAGGTCAGGATTCACGGTAGGTGTAGGGCATGACAACCTTTCATTCCATAGGACTTCCTGTACTCAGTTGTTGGGTGGAAAGAGATCCCCACGTCACACCACTCTATGGCTCTTAGTTGACTATTCTAGGAATGAATCTGGGATCAATTGAAGACCAACTGAACTCTCATCAGAATCTTCTTCAGATAATCACTTCAGAGCCACATTATTCCTATCTCAGATACCATCGTGAGGCCCATCAGAAATCCAAAGGCCCTGAATCTGGAACTTTACTGTTGTCCCTTCCTTTGTCCCAGTTTCAGCTTTTCCCCAGCATGCTCTGCCCACTAATTCTAAGCCAATTGTCAGCCAATATAAGTCTGACTAGCACCCAGTGACGTCATGCCAACGTATTCTATGGATTGGCCATTTTGTCAGAGCATGGTAGCCTTCCTTAAACTTCCCACATTTTTTCAATACCTGTCCTTTGCCCCCCACCCTCAGACTCTATCACGAGGCTGAAGACGAAGTTCCACCAGATTTGGGACTTTATTGTACCTATGAATCATAGGTCAAACGTGGGGCTGAGGAGACCACAGTTCTGCTTGCTTTTTGCCGCCTTTTCTTAACCGGGCCTCATGACTGAGTGGTGCAGACGCATGCGGAGTGACGTCAGGGGCTCCGCATGCGTCTCGGTCGCCCTCTGAAGGACGGCGCCATTGAGGTAGAGGACGTCGCTCAAGGTTGCTCCAAATTTGCTCCTTCATGTTTAAGGGCGCCTAAGCCCGGGCTCTACTGCTCAGGCCTGTGGCCGCCAGCGGTCGGAAGCGGTGGGTCCCGGCAACCTCCGGCACGCTCTTCCTGCTGCAACCTCCTCAGCGGCCGAGCCCAGCGAGGCCTCCAGGGCAGCGCCAGACCATGGCGGTCAAGGACGAGGCGCTCAGGGTCGGGGCCACCGGCCGCGCTGCCCAGCAGCAGGAAGTCGGTGCCAGGTTGTAGGCGCAGGCAGCCGCAGGCCAGATCAGCATGGGGCACCCAGGCGTCCTGGCCACCGCGGGGCACCGGCCGCTTCCGCTGCTTGAACACGGCCAGGACACGCACTGCCAGCCGCCACCACGCGGGGCCTGCTACCTCGATCGCCAGCACTTGCACGTGGAGAACTGTGGGGTGGTGGAGGTGTTAAGACCACGTCCTGGAACTTCCGGGAACCTCTCAGGGGGCGGGACCTAAAGCCTTTGACGGTGCCAGGCTGGGGGCGGGGCCTGTTGAGTAGTCTGGCTAAAAGAGGCTTGTCTCCTGGGATTTGTAGGCTGAAGCGACCTCTTGGGTGGCTAATGGAGCTGAGTTACCTGAGGTCAGAGTCCTCAGGGTCTCTGATCCGGTGGGATAGGAGTAGACTGAGGGGTCAGGGAACTATGGATTGAGTCTGTGTGGTTGGGGCTGAGGCTCAGAGAACCAGGATCCCAGCATGAGGGGCTCAGGTCTCCGAGATTGGCAGGGCAGGGCAGGGTAAATAAGGGCCGGTCCATTCAACCAGCTCAACTGTTCTCGCTTCTTCCATCCCCGGGGTCGTCCACCTCCCTCACAGGCTAAAGAAGACCACCAAAGTTTCCTGTGCACATCCAAGAACATGAGTGAAGGTAATCAACACCCCCTCCCCACCCTATCCCTGCCCCCATTTGTCCCAGCAGACCCTAGATCTGAAAGGCCCTTCCAGATCCAGTCTCCCTTCCCATTTAAGATGAGGCAGTGGAAGTGGTGTGTGGCCTGAAGACAGTCTTCCACAGAAGCTCTTCCCCAGCTGGTCTCTCCCAGCACTCACCGTAGTCTTGCTGGCAGTATCTCCCAAGGCTCATGTGTACCCTGGTGTCCGAAACGTTGCAGTAGTTTTGACACTGAGGGTCTGGGGAGGGTCAGGTTGTCTGCAGTGGGCTCCTGAGGCCTGGACCATAACACACTACCCCTACCCATTCCTGCATTCCTATATTTAACTTTGAAGAAGAAAGCTGGGGACCCAAAGCTTGGGGACCAGGACTCAGTAGGCCTCCCTGGGGGCCCAGCTGGCCTGCCCCCCCCACCCTTCTTGCTGCCCGGGAACAGCACCCCACTGTCTTACCAGAGCTGTAGGCACCAGGGGTTGTGGCGAGAGTGGTGGTCGCCTCTGGGATTCCTGTGTATATGTGACCAAGGAGCATTTTAACATACCCTTAGTTAACACCTGAGCCCCTGAGGAATCCGGGCACCCAGACTCTTCACAGTGTCTGTTCCTTTAAGACCCAAGAGTATGAGCCCCCTTTGTCTGCCTCCCCCAGGAGCTTGAGCCCCAGTCCCCAGCCCCTCTTCTCTCAGACCCAGGACTCTGCACCCCATCTTATCCCACCCTCCTAAAGCAGAGTCTGGAATCCCACTCTTCTTCCCCCTGGAGGGGGTTTCCTCCCATCTCCTTCAGGCCCTGGGGCCCTGCCCCTTAGGACTCACGCTGGCAGGGCATCCTCGGGGAACGGCTCTGCTGGTAGCCGGGGCTGCAACGGTTGCACCTGCGGCCTGTGACCCCCAGCTTGCAGGAGCACTGCCCGCTGGTCTGGTTGCAGACACCACCTGTCGTCCCAATAGGGTGGCACTGGCAGGCTGTGCGAGGAGAGGAGCTGGGGCTGTGGGGGGTGTACATCCAGAGGCTTCCTGCCAACCTCAGACTCGGGCCCAGGCCCCTAGCCCTTCTCCCTCAGACCTGGGAATCCAGGTCTCCAGCCCTCCTCCCTCAGACCCAGGGGTCCAGGCCCCTAGCCCTTCTCCCTTAGACGCGGGAATCCAAGTCTGCAGCCCTCCTCCCTCAGACCCAGGAGTCCATACCCCCCAGCCCTCCTCCCTCAGACCCAGGAGTCCATACCCCGCAGCCCTCCTCCCTCAGACCCGGGAATCCAGGTCCTCAGCCCTCCTCCCTCAGACCTGGGAGTCCCAGGCCACACTGACCCTGGCAGGCTTTGCGGCTGGTGATAGGCTGGCTGGGGTCCCTCCAGAACCCCGGCTGGCAGTAATGGCAGTGCCGCCCGGCTGTGTGGTGGCGGCACCGCTCACAGACACCACCACTCCGGCCACCCGACAGCCTGAAGAGCTCGGCGTTGAAGCGGCAGCGGCGGGCGTGCTGGTGGCAGGAGCAGGCTAGGAGCAAGAGAGGCAGGGGCATGTGAGGCTGGTGCCCTGTCCCCCAATCCTCCCCCACCCAGGAAAGGAAATGGAGTGCAGGCAGGAAGTGAAAGGGACTGACTGGGGTGACTAGATACACCTGGGGCCAGACCTCTTCATTCTCAGCTTTAAAATGGGCGCACTGCACTAGATCGGGGTATGCTCCTGGGGCCTCATGGGCCTTCTAAACTTCTCTGTGAAACTGGGCCTGGCTGGGGAACAAGGGTCCAGGCCGTCGTCTGTGGAGTCAGACCCCTAGGTCTGCGTCTCCGCCTGTGTTTCTTGGGTTGGTGACTTCCTTGTTCTGAAAAAGACCATCAGCAGTGTCTACTTCATTAGGATTAACCAAAAAGCCACTACCAGCGAGTCGATTCCACTCACATCGGCCCTATGGCAGAGTAGACATGCGCTGTAGAGTTTCTGAGGCTGTGAGTCTTCACAGAAGCAGACAGCCTCATGTTTCTCCTACCATGCAGTAGCTGGTGGATTTGAACCATTGACCTTGCCTAACAGCCTAATGTTTAACCCATGGTGCCACCAGGCCTCCTTTCACAGTGATCAGATGAGATCAAATCTATCTAAAGCACAGTGCAAGGCTGCCCCCTTCACATTCCCATAGGCCAGCCGCTGGTGCACACTGCTTACCCCAGTCACCTCACACAGCCCTGGGAGATTGGTGTTCTCCTTGTTCCCATTTGACAGATGGGGGAACAACCGAGGCACAGAGAGCTGAGGTTAGCACAGCTGCGGATGGGTGGAGGCAGGGTTTGAACCCAGGCCCTCTGATTTCAGAGTCTGTGGTTTTAGCAGACATGCTCTGAAGCTCCTCACACAGCTTCCAGAATCCTTCAGCATATACATTTTTCTGGTGCGTACTCCTGGGTTTTCGTAAGGTTCCCAAGCCTTCCTACTGCTCTGAATTGCTGGGCAATGTGTTTTTAAAGTCCAGATCCCAGGGCCTGGCTGCTGGAAGGGTAAGGGGTGTGCGCAGCTTCCCAGAATGAGATGCTGACGCAGGCAGTTCACTGACCCCTCCTTGGAAAGGACTCCTCCTGAGCTTAAGGGATAGTTGACACTGTGGTTTAAGCACTGAGCTGCTAACCACAAGATCAGCAGTTCAAACCCAGCAGCCTTTCTTCAGGAGAAAGATGAAGCTGTATGCTCCCACATAGATTTACAGCCTCAGAAATCCTATCCAGGGTCACTGTGAGTCTGAAGGGGCTGGATGGAGCAGTGAGGTGTGTGTGTGAGAAGGCTAGGCTGGCAGGTCCCTGAGTCCAGAGGAGCTGTAGGGTGGTAGGGAGATGAGACAGGTGTGTGTCTGGGACAGGGCCACCTGGCACACTCCTGCCCAGCAGGGAATCTGGTGGCCCTGGCCACGTGGTATTTTGGGAGGCAGAAGAAAAGGCAGCACTATTCAAGTTGAATGGACCAGTGGCCCATCTGACCCAAGGGCAGTCTCTTCACAGCCCCTGTGACCCACCCCCGTGAAGGCCGAAGCCCAGACCCTTCTCTCTCACCTCTTGCCGGGCTCTTACCCAGGTTGGACTTCAGATGACCTTTCGGACTTCCAGGCCCTGTCCAGGCCCAGAATGCACCCCGCCTCATCCCCAAAGCACGTGAGTTCCTGCTCCCTCTCTGCGGTGTGGACAGACCTGGCTGATGGGGATGGGGATGGATCAAGGGATAGGTTGTCCAGTCTGAGGTGAGGCAGATAGAAGCCAGGGGAGGGGCAGGGAGGGTGAAGGCCCAACAGGGGTGGGGGATGGTGGTGGGATGTGGATGAGGACAGGGTGGGCAGCTTCGGAGAAGGGGAAGCCTGTAAGCTGACCCTCAATATGCCATCTGAGGAAAGAGCAGATGGAGAAGGGAGCCAAGGGACTGTCTGTGTCTGTGTCTTCTCATTTGTCAGTTTGTCCATTTCTAAGCACTGGACTGTTAACCACAAGGCCAGCAGTTCAAACCCACCAGCTGCCCCAAGGGAGAAAGTTGGGCCTTCTGCTCCCTTATAGATCATGGCCTCAGAAACCCTACAGAGAGTCTCTATGAGTAGCAATCAACTCAGTGGTAGTGGGTTTGAATAGGATGTGTTTCTGTCCATGCTTGGAATGACCTCCCGCGTCCTGGTAACACACCAAGGCCTGAGGATGGGGCGGGAGGACCAAGAAGCTGACAACTGTCTTTGAGGAGATGCTACAGGAGGGAATGGGGTGGGGGAAGGCGCTGGGGCTCTGGAAGCACCCTGAACGGGGAAGGGGGTCTAGAGAGTGAGGGGGGCCTGCAGGGGATATGGCCAGCCAGTTGGCCCAGAGGTTCCCAGTCCCAGCTCTGCCCCCTGGTGGTGATGAAACTTAGAGCAGGTCCCCTCTGTCTCTGCTCCCTTATCTGAGAACCCCAACTAATATTAGGAGACGCTCAGAAAGCTCTCCCTCCAGCAAACCAGCACCGCAATAAAGCCAGTCACAGCCACTTTTTCGTCTCCCAGAGCACAGACAGGTAATATTGACACTAGACTGTCATTGATGAAGTGTGCATGGGAATGACCACAATGGGACAGAGAAACCCCGAGTCAGCACACACTTGGAAAAGTGGTGCCCAAAGACCCGCTGAATGCTGGGCTGCCGTAGACCTTTCGTTTGTAAACAGCACAGTGCTACAGTAAGCTGAAGTGCCGTAAAATGAGGCGGGTCTGTGTCACCTCTTTTAGTCACCACCACAGCCTGTACAGGAAAGGCTGCTGCTGTCCCCACTGTAACTGCTGCGGAGTTGATCCCAGCGCATAGCAACCCTCCAGGACCCAGTAGAACTGCTCCAGCTCTAGAGATGAGACGGCCACATCTGTTAGTAGCCGAATGCTTAATCACTGTGCCACCAGGCTTCCTTATCCCCACTGCGTTGGTGTTGTCGCTAAGTGTCATCAAGTCATTTCCACTCATAGTGACCCAGTATAGGATTTCCAAGGAGCCAGCTGGTGCGTTTGAACTGCCTACCTTATGGTTCAAACCCACCTTGCGGTCGTGCGCTTATCCTACAGTGCCACACCAGTACTCCAGCCCCACTTTCTAGATGAGGAAATGGAGGCACAGAGAGATTAAGTCATCTCCCTAAGGTCACACAGCTAGTAAGTCGAGTTGCTGGGATTTGAACCCAGGCAGGTAGCTTGCCCGCCACTCTGGACACCTTATGAATAGTGCCTGACAGGAGTTCCTATGCTGCCTGTGCTGGTGACTGGCTGTATGGCCTTCCAGAAGGGACTGCCCAGCTGTAGCCTCAGTCCTCTCATCTGTAAAATGTGCCTAATGACAGTGCCTAACTGGCACATGTTTAAGACAGACTTTTCCCATGTGGTTGTACCCACTGCAGAAGCGTGCTGGGCCCTGGACTAGGGTGTGGGAGATGCAGAGCAGGTAGTATGGGGGAAGGGCTAAGCCAGTGATCATGGAGTTGCCTCCGACTCACAGCAACACCATAGGTTCCATTAGTTTTTCACTGACTGGATTTTTGGAAGCAGATTGCCAGGCATTTCTTCTAAGCCACCGCTGGGTGGACTAAAACCTGCAAGTTTTTGGTTAGTAGTTGAAGGAACGGATGGTGTGTTTCACCCCTTGCACCAACCAGGGAGAGCCTGGGTATCCAGTGGGCAGATAGGAAGCTGGATGTCTGTGAGTCAGCCTAGTCAGTGGCAGGAATGAAGGATGGGAGCAGTGTATAAGAGGAGAGGGGAAGACTGTGGGGAGGAGGTGGAGAGAGGGCTAGGTCCAAGGGAAGAGACTACCCTGACCCTTGGGGACAAGGGACCAGGGAACCAGCCCCTGGAGAGTTAGGGGGGGTGAGGAGGGGAGACCTGGCCAGCACTCACGCAGGCAGGGGTGGGGGTGTTGGGGCGTTGCAGGCCGCCAAGGCCAGTCGCGGTGGGATGGACGGCAGCTCTCGCACCCAGGGCCCGTGGTATGGTGGCGACAGCGGCAGCGGGGGGGCCTTGAGCGGGCCGCACAGCGGGCAGCATGGCCGTGGCACTGGCAGCGACCTCTCACACCGGCTGCGGCCAGTCCTGCCCGGCCTCCAAGCTCAACAAGGAGGTGGCTGGCCACCACGCTGACCTTAGGTACTGGGGGAGCACGGAAGGTCACCCGTTCAGGGCCACCCAAGGCCCCAGGCCAGGGGGATCTGCGCCACAGTGGCCTCCAGGGACCCCCTTCAGCCCAGGCCACAGACAAGACTAGAGCCGGGGGCCCTGGGCTGCAAAAGCGCAGGCTGACGGATGTCAGGAGGAAGGGGCCACCCAGGGTCAGCGCCCGGCTGCCATTGCAGGAAGCCTGGAGCCCCAGGTCCAGCCGTGGGGAGAGAGTGCAGATCTGGGGACAGGAGCCTGTCACAGTGGCCAGCTGGGTGACAGGTGGGAGGCAGAAACGGGGCCGGCCCCCTGGGTCATAGCAAGGATCCGCAGTGGCCTGACTCAGGAGCAGCAGCAAGAGGGCAGAGGTCACAGACATGGTCAGCAGAGACAAGCACCTGGAAGGAAGAGGAGGTGGTGGGCTGGGGGACCCACTCCCCACTCCACCACATCCCTGCCTGAGCTCCCTCCCTGCTGCTTCAGAGCGAGGAAAATAGTTCCATCTGGGGAGAGTTACTGTTTACAGAACCCAAAGGGGAAAGAACGCAAGCAAAATTGAGAATTTTGCCTGAACTAATCCGTAGCTTAACACCCCAGAGCTCTCTGTTCTGTAGAGAGGGCAGGGGCCCTGGGGAGAGGGCGGGGGCTCAAGAGGAGGACAGATGGAGACACAGAAAGAGACAAAGAAATATAAAGGGCGGTGGATCGAGGGGCGGGTGTGGAGGGACCTAAGGGCGAACACAGGGGCCCAGAGGGAGGTGAGGAGGTCAGGCAGATAGAGGCCAGGCACCCAGAGTCCACTGGGAGTAGGACGCCTGAGGCCCCGAGCCTGGGGACTTGGGCAGGCAGGGAGCCAGGCTCCAGGCACCTACAGAGAGCTGGGAGGACAAGGGGCCATGTCATGCCATCCTCGGGAGGGGGCAGGCTGGGGGTGCCCAAGGCAGGACATCAGAAGGAGAGGCCGCTAGTCCCGGCCCACGGAGATCAGCGCCCAGCCCTTTCCCACCGGGGCCCTGGGGTGTGGGAGAACTTTGTTCTGCACACCCTGGCACGAAGGAGATTATCCACAAGCATCCCCCAGGCCTCCCACTCCAGCCCTCCCCCACTTAACCCTTTCCCACCCAGCCACAAAGCCCAGAAAAAGGGGTGAGTACATCTGGGGACTAGGGAACAGGATAACCAAGTCCCTGTGAAATTCAGGAAGGTAGATATCTGGTTCCCCCTGAGGACTCAGGATGGAGTTTCCGAGGTCTCTGGAATCATTTCAGTCCCTGCCTGTCAATCTAGGCCACAGGGTTCCAGGACCTGAGCCCCCACCTTCTCCACCAGTCCTAAGGGTCCCCAGAGCAGATGGGGAAACAGATGTTGAGAGTGGTGGGTGACAGGAAGGGAGATGAGGCAAGATTGGGCGCCTCAGGCCAGTGTGCCTAAGGGTGCCCAGCCCAGAGCCTGACAGCACACATCCCTGAGCTCATCCTGTCTGGAGTGGGAGCCCCTCACCCTCCATCTGGGCGCAGGCTACACCCAGACCGGAGTCTGCAGGTGCTGGGAAGGGTGCTCAGGTTACGGGATAACATCCCCCACAGCTGATCTCATGACCCCTCTGTCCCCACTGTCCCCACTTGCAGATGTCCCTTCTCCCCCCCCCCCACCCTCTGCCCCCCAGGCCACAGGCATCCACTTCCACCCTCCCAGGAGTCTGGCGCCATCTTGGGCACTCCCAGCGGGTATTTGCCCCTGTCCCTCAGTGTGGACCTTGAAGAGGACCTGGCTTCCCCTTCCCCAGACCCTCTCTCTTGCCCGGAGTAGTTCAGAAGTACCACTTTCTGCTGTTAGCACCCTGGGGAGCCAGGATGTGGGTCCTAAGTGCTCATGGGGCCAGAAGCCTGCCCTCCCTGGTCAAGGAACCTAGGTGTCCATTCCCTGCCTCCCCAGTGCCCCCTTCCCCCAGTCTAGCTCTGGTCCACAGGATCAGCAGACAGGCTCTCTGTACCTGGGTCGTTTAGGGTCCATATGGGTAGGACCCAGGCTTCCTTTCTCACTCCTCCCCCTACCCCCGGCTCTTCACACCCCTTTCCTAGACCCTAGGCCCCTGACTTTGGCCAAACCTGTGCCCAGGAAGAGCGCCCCCCACCTCCGTAGCAGCTGGGGTGGCAGTGGGTAAGCCACAGAGATGAGTGTCTGCTTGGTGTCCCGGCTGGTGGGCGTGCTGGGCGGGGGTTCAGAGCCCAGCCAGCAGAACACAACACCACTGCCCCCTTAACCAACTGCAGCCCCACTCTCCCTGCAGGGACCCTGGCCACCCGCGCTTCCCGGGACCATGCAGGATGGGAGCACCATCGCCCCCCTGGGCCCTAGCGGCCCCATGGAGCCCCCACCTGGACAACCACAAGCAGGATGGTTTAGGAGCTGCAAGGCAGGTAGGACGGGACCCCCTTCACTCACCTCCAGCCCCACCGACTCCCAGCGGCTCTGCACGGCGGTCCCGCCACGTGGCTGCACTCCTCGGGGAGGGGGCTGACCTTCAGGCCGGCACACTCGGAGGTGGGACCATTTCCATGCAGAACTCAGCCCAGCCTCTGCTCCTGACTGGGTGACCCCAAGCCAGCCCCTTCTCCCTTCTGGAACCGTATTTCAGCCACTCTCAAGCCCCTAAAGTGCGTGCTTTTAGAAGGAGCAGACAGACCAGTGGCCAGGAAAACCCAAAGACCTCAGCCAACTCCTGAAATGGTGGGGACAGAGGTGGAGGAGATGATGGGTGCATCGCGGGAGCTGTCTGGCTCCAGTGGGTGGTCGGAGGGAGAGAGCAGGGACCCCGGGGAATACCCCATACCCCGCAGGGCACACAGCCAGCCTCCCCAACCGGCCAGTCTCCTTCCAGGCCCAGGCTTAATCATGACATATCATGCAAACTCTGCTGTCCACTTGATTTCACATCGGAATGGCTCTAACTAGAAAAATAATACTTGTAATTACTTCCCGTGGAGGGAAGAAACAGCCTTGGGAGCACCCGCCACAGTATTGCTGCAGCAACTCCAAGTGTCCCCATCGTGTGTGGCGGGCGGGCGGG
>NW_006408634.1:6658576-6660586 GCF_000296735.1 Chrysochloris asiatica
AGTTGGACACTGACTTAAGGAAGACCAGAGAAGAATGGATGCATTTGAGTTGTGGTGTTGGAGGAGACTGTGGACGGTACCATGCTTTGCCAAGAACAAACAATTCTGTGTTGGCAGATACAGACAGAACGCTCCTTAGAAACCAGGATGATGAGACTTTGTCTCTCGTGCTTCAGACATGTTATCAGGAGGGTCCAGTTCCTAAAGAAGGACATCATGCTTAGTGAAGGAGAGGGTCAGTAGAAAAAGAGGAAGCCCCCCAACTAGAGGGATTGGCACAGTGGCAGCAGCAATGGGCTCATTGTGAGGATGGCGCAGGACCGGGCAGTATTTCGTTCTGTTGTGCAGAGGGTCCGCTATGAGTAAGAATAGATGCAAAGGCCCCTAACGACAATAACAACACCACCATGATAGTACAGCGAATGCCCTATTGTCTCTTTCAGAGGCCCTAGTGGGTAGCTGCTCAGTTAAGACCTGGTGGCTTACAAGAAGAGAAGTATATTGGACTGCAGTTCAGGAGGCTGGGAGTCTGAGTTCCCTGCCTCTCTCCTAACTTCTAGTGACTGAAGGCAATCCTTGGCACTCTTTGGCTTGAGCTGCATCGCTCCAATCTCTGCCTCCCTCTTCATGGTCGCCTTCTGTCTTTTCTCCTTTTTTATAAGGACAGAACTCACCTTGGGTTAGGACCCACCCTACTCCAACATGACCTCAAGTGAAATGATAACATCATCACAGAGACCCTGCTTCTATCTTACCTTTTTATTGTGAATTAAGTGAAGGGTTTACAGAGCCCAGCATCAGTTTTACATTCAGCATATCATACACTCCGCTTCATTACAATGACTGTGATCCCCTCCATGTACCATCAGTTAACAGAATGTACCTGTACTTCAACTCTTGTACTTCTCCCTGTGTCTCCTGCTACCTTCATCTTTCCCCTGCCAACTTCCCTCTTGTTGTATATTGCCTGCCCCATCACCCAGGCTAACATGTGTCTATCCTCTTGTTGTGAAGTGCCATCGAGTTGATTCTGTTCCATAGCAACCCTGTATAGGGTTTCCGAGGAGCGGCTGGTGAGCGTGAACCACTGACCTTGCAGTTCAAATGGCTTTGCAGTCTGGTGCATTAACAATCCACAGCGCCACACCAGGACTCAGTCTACCCTCTAGCCCATGAATAATTCTCTCTCCCTTCGGCCCATCACCTGCCCCCAAAAGACCACCCCCCTATTTCTAAATAAGGTCACCTGCACAGGGACCTGGGGTTAGGACTTCAGTGTAATTTAGCTGTTGTCGTTAGGTGCCATTGAGTGAACTCTGCTTCATAGCGACCCTGCGCACAACAGAACGGAAACCTGTCCGGTCCTCCGTCATCCTCACAATTGTTGTTACGCTTGAGATCATTGAGTGTATTTGGGAGGAGGGAGCGTACGTGGAAATAATTTCATCATTTCATCCATGACAGGCTGTTGGCTCAGTTTCAGGGTTACAGTTGTTCAGGCTCTTCCTTATTCATTGTCCAGCCTTTGTACACATAGAGTACAATCAAAAAGACCATGGCTTGCTTGGGTCAGGTGCACCTTAGTCCTCAAATCTACAGAGCAGTTGGTGGAATGGTGTGGAGAATCTGGTTCCAGTTTCATTCTCCATGGTAAAACTCTTCATCAACCTTACACCCAGTTTGGGTAACTATTGATGAGCATTGCTTGGACCCTACCACATCATTATCAATAGCCACTTGTCATCAAGTCAGTTCCAATTCATGGCGACCCCATGTGTGTCAGAGGAGAACTTTGTTCCATAGGATTTTCAATCACTGATTCTTGTAATTGCTTTTTTTTGGAAGTCCATCACTAGGCCTTACTTCCAAGTTTCCTCTGGGTAGATTTGAACCACCAACCTTTTGGCCAATCATCCAGCCCTTAACCATTTGTGTTACCTGTTGATCATAATAAGGAGCTCTGGTAGCGTAGTGGTTACAAATCGGGCTGTGAACCGCAAGGTCAGCAGT
>NW_006408634.1:6660686-6663467 GCF_000296735.1 Chrysochloris asiatica
GGAGGGAAGAAACAGCCTTGGGAGCACCCGCCACAGTATTGCTGCAGCAACTCCAAGTGTCCCCATCGTGTGTGGCGGGGGGGGGGGGGGAGCCCAGTAGCTACCCTGGGTGGTGGGGAACACAGTGCAGGATGTTGGTGATTTTGGCTCCTCAGGACCCTCCGAGGTGGAGCCCAGGATGGGACACCGGATCAGAAAGCTATGCAGAGATGTGAGGTGGTCGAGGCAACTGGAAGAGAGACGGGTTTAGGGTGAAGACACCCTCAAATCCAAACCAAACTCCACTACCGACTTAAAGCTACTGGATATGACAGAGTAGAACTTCCCCATGGGGTGTCTGGGACTGTAACTCTGTATGGCTCCTCATTCTCTAGCAGAGCAGCTAGTGGGTTTGAACCTCTGACCTTTGAGTTAACAGCGATGTTTGCTGGACTGATTTGACAAGTCCTGATTGAGCGGAAGCTACCCCATAAACAACACGCAAATCCCGGCCCCATCTGGCTCACCTTTGGGGGAGAAAGCGACGCAGAAAGAAGTGACAAGTACTTCCCGCGGACTGCTACAATGGGACCACCCGTTGCTCTTGCTTTGAAACAAGAACAAGCCCGGAAGTTAGAACGGGAGGTTAGGGGATTGCCCATTCAAATGGGCGTGGTCCAGGGTCATCTTCCCGAGGAGGGAATATTTGGACTGAGACCTGCCTGAAGGGTGAAGGCATGCCAGCGTTGGACAACAGTGTTGCGGGCAGAGGGAACAGCTAATAAGCCTAACTTTTCTGCCAGAGAAAATTCTGGAAGGGGGCTTAGGTCTTACTACTATACTATATTTTCCTCTCAGGGAGGGAGCCCTGGTCATGCAATAGTTAAACGTCCCGCAGGAGAAAGACCTGGCAGTCTGCTTCCATAAAGATTAGCGTCTAGGAAATGAAACACTATGAGGCAGTCTCTACCCACCGGGTCCTACAGCACTGCTAGGAGTCAGAAGTGACTGGCAGGACAAAAATGGGTTTGTAGGAACGTTTTCTTCCCCACCAGGGATGAGACTTTCCCTAGGATAATAACTAGGAGTCTTGGTCTGGTGCTGTGGGTTAATTCACTGAACCGCAAAGTCAGCGGTTCAAGCTCACCAATCACTCCTCAGAAACCCTATAAAGGGTCCCTATGGGTTGGAACTGACTTGAAGGCACTTAACAACAACATCATAGGAGTAGTTGGGAAAGCTTTCTTCCTCTCCTTTCTTAAAAAGGCTGAGTTGTCTCTGAGGGTGTCTTGGGAGTGGTGGGGTAAGAAATCATTCCTCAAGGACTGGTTAGCTTCACCGGAAGCTCACCCCACAGAGGAGGGTACAGTTCAAGGGTGGGCTTAGCAACTTGGAACCCACAGCTCAGCCCACAAAGACCCCTTGCTTTGGTGGCCCTGAAATAAGAGGCCCCACGTGTCACCGGCAGAGGGCATGTGTCTGCGTGCATGTTAACGGGGACACACCGGCAAAGCCATGTCCTTCAGATTCCTCTTCATTATAAGCTGATTAAAGGACTCGTTATTGTCCTTTATGTGGCGTTTCCGTTACACAAGTGTGTATGTGGCTTGACTTCCTGTGTGTAGCTTGAATGCTTCCATGGGCATTGATGGTGAAGCCAAGAATTAAATCCTTGGCAACTTCAGTTTCTTCACCAGCTCTCATTCTGCTGTTTACTGGTCTTGTTGTGAGGACTTTTGACTTTATGTTGAGGGTCTTGTTGAAAGGTGGCTGTTTGAACCAGAATCCAGTCCGAGGGCAGGTGGGTCACGATTCCTCTGGGATTATAGCCTCCTCCCCCTGGTGCTCTCTTACAGTGCTGGCTCCTTGGAGAAACTGGGCCCTTTGTTCTACTAACTTCCCAGAATTGAGTGTGGTTAAGCGCTGTCAGGTCCATTCCGAGGTTCCAACTCAAAGCGACACTGTGTAGGGTTTCCAAGGCGTGGCTGACGGCTTCCGCAGTGTGGTTAGCAGTCCAGTGCTTACCCTACAGCGCTAGGCCAGGACACATTCTGAGCACGGCTCCTGCTGTTGTTGTTGCCATCGAGTTAATTCCGACCCATAGTGACCCTGTATAGGGTTTCCAAGGAGCAGCTGGTGAGCTTGAACCACCGACCTTGCAGTTCAAACAGCTTTGCAGTCTGGCGCATTAACCCACAGCGCCACACCACGACTGCTGTGGCTCCTGCTAACTGCCCTGAATTCTGAGTTTGGATGCATTATCTGGTATCTACTCATCTGCAATTTTCTGGACTTGTCTTGAGAGAGTGTGGCTTGATTGAATTCAGGTACTTGTTTGGCTGTGTTTCTTTTAACCTCTATTTTTAAAATTTCGGTCTTCTTTTTCTTTAAAACCTTTTTAAAAATTATAATGAAACTATATAAACCAAACATACACCAAAACCTGCTGCCATAGAGTCGATGCTGACTTAGAGCCACGTTCTAGAACAGAGTGGAATTGCTCTGGAGGATTTCTGAGGCTGGCATTTTTATGGAAGCTGGCTGGCACATCTTTTTCCTGGTAGGTTCGAACTTCCGACCTTTGGGTTAGGAGTTGAGCACCTCAACCACTGTCTCACCAAAGCTCCTAACATACACCAACTCTCTCTGTTTTAACGGTGGTACAAAAAGCCATTGTAGCACAGTGGGCTAAATGTTGGGCTGCTAACTGCAAGGTCGGCAGTTCAAGCCCAACAGTTGCTCCAAGGGAGAAAGATGAGACTATCCGCTACCATAAAGATTTACGTTCTCGGAAAACCCAAA
>NW_006408634.1:6666007-6688369 GCF_000296735.1 Chrysochloris asiatica
TGCTCCCGTAAAGATTTACAGCCTCGGAAACCCTGTTCAGGGTCACTATGAGTCGGAACTGACTCCACGGCACATCACAACAACAACAACATTGATCACAATACCATTGTTGTTGTTATTGTTAAGTGCTGTTGAGTCGGGTGCCCACTCACGGTGGCCCTGAACAGGGTTTCCGAGGAACAGCTGGTGGGTTTGAACTGTTGATCTTGTAATTAGCAGTCCGGTGCTTATTCTATACGACCACACCAGGACTCCGCAATACCACTAAGGGATGCAAAACAATGACTTCTTAAGAGAAGATTTGCTTGAAATAAGAGAAACTTTTACAATTGCTATTTATCCCTTGTTTTCTAAGCCCAGCCTGCCTGGTTTCAAATCTCAGCTTCTGCAAGTTTCCAGCTATGTGACCAAATGAGGTCATCTCTCTATTTCAGTTTCATCCTCTGGACAGTGGGACTTCTGAGAGTGTCTAAGTCATGGGGCTGTTGTGGATCAAATGAGGCAGGTAAACAGAGCCTAGCTGATGGTAATAGTTACTAGTGCATTCAGTGTAGATTACACCTCAGCATGAAGCAAAAAAAAAACCTCCCAATTGGACCAGCAAGCAAGATCATGGTAACCAGAGAAAATATTAAAGTTGGTAAGGATTTCATTTTACTTGGATCTACAATCAATGCCATGGAAGCTGTACTTAGGAAATCAAACAGCGTATTGTGTTGGACAAATCTGCTGTAAAAGAACACTTTAAAGTGTTAAAAAGCAGAGATGTCGCTTTGAGGAGTAAGGTGTGCCAGACCCAAGCCATGGTCTTTTCAGTTGCATCGTATGCATGCAAAAGCTGAACATGAACAAGGAAGACCGGAGAAGGATTGATGCCTTTGAATTATGGTGTTGGCAAAGAATACTGAAAACAACCAGGGACTGCCAGAAGAATGAACAAAGCACATCCAGAGTATTTCTTAGAAATGAAGATGGTGAGACTTTGTTCAAACCACCAAGTGATCCTCAGAAACCCTACACAGGATTTCTATGAGTTGGGCAGACTAGCGAGCACTTACCAACACCACCAACAACAACATCAGGTGGGACCAGTCCCTGGAGGAAGACACCACGCTTAGTAAAGTAGAGGGTCAGCGAGAGAGAAGTCAAGACCCTCATGAGACATAACAGGATTGTAGGGATGCTTCATTCTGTCGTACAAAGGGTCCCTAAGAGTCAGAACCAACTCCAAGGCACCTAATGACAACTGTGTGTCAAAATATATAAATGGAGGACCCTGACAGTCAGGAAGAACTTGACCAAGCTGAGCTGGACTCCAGATTGGAGCAGAAATACTCTATGTCCTCCTCCTCGGGGCTACCTTCTGGGCTTGACTGGAACTCTAGCAGGACGCTGGGATCTCTTCCCTGCCACCCCGCCTTCCCAAGATCACGCAGCAAGGCCAGGTAGATGGGGCGGGGCTTCCTTACCAAGGCTGCAGGAAGTTGGGGAGATTAATTTGTTTCTTCGGCCCTGAGGGAAGTGAACAACCTGGAGCACATTTGCTGCTGACTGAGCCCCCCTGAAACCCACTCCCTGTTTTCAGCTTGTACCAGGTGAGAGGGGGTGATGGGCCGCAGCAGCACAGGCAACACACAGTAACGCACTAGGCGCTGGGAACCGAAGTGCAGAG
The DNA here is from genome assembly GCF_000296735.1 of Chrysochloris asiatica. NCBI lineage: Eukaryota > Metazoa > Chordata > Mammalia > Afrosoricida > Chrysochloridae > Chrysochloris > Chrysochloris asiatica. The sequence goes on from NW_006408634.1 coordinate 6,667,680, forward strand.
GGACCGGACAGGTGAGGGCTGGGGGGGATTTCGGAAACCTGGAGACGCCTCCACTCACTCGCACTCCCTGATTCCGCCATGCCATTCCCTCCCTTCCCCTCCCCTCGGGGTCTCAGGAAGGAGGCTGGCCCAGGTACCCACTCTTCAACTTCATAGCGCTCAGGCCACCTGCCAGCCTTAGCTACCATCGCTAGCCTTACTTGCAAATCTGCTGCTTAAGACGCCCCCCTTCCCAGTACTACCCCCTCCCATTCTCCTCTCTAGCCCAGCCCCCTCCTTCCCTGCCCAATCACCATTGCAGGAACTGGTCTGAGATTAAATGTGACAGAAAGTCCAAGAAAACCTAACCCCACCCAATAACAGGATTTTCTAGTTTGGACCAGCCTTCACATCCCCCTGGGTGGCAGGACTTAACTACAAGACTCAGGGTCCTCAGAGCCCCCAGGCCGCGTCCTGAAAATGGCACCTGGCAAGGCATGGTGTCAGCCCAGGGGGGTTGCTGGTCCTTAGCCTCACCCTGAAGTGTCAGTTCCAACTCTTAGTGACCGTGTTTCTGAGGAACAGCCAGTAAGTTTAACCTCCGACCTTATGGTTCAAGCTAACCAGGTGGAGTGCTTATTCTAAGGCACCTGCCTGAACTCTACCCCTGGAGTAGATAAGGGCTTTTTGAGCTGAGGGAAGAGGATATGCAAATGACAGGGCGGATCTGATGGAGTTCTGAGTAAGTGGAGGTTGGGGCATTCCACTAAAATTGCTGGTGCAAAGCCTGACTATGGGAGAGCTGTGGGGGGCAGACAGTAGGTAGGGAGACAGACTGAGGTTAGGGTCGAGTGGAGGGGAGAGGATGAGGCCTGAGTATGTGGATGAGGAGGAGGGAAGAACTAAGGAGATTGTACTAGAACATTCTGCCGTATTGCCTTCCTGTTTGCTCTAGACACATTTAGATGAGGATAGGTGTGTTGGTGGTGCTGTAGGGTAAGCACTGGACTGCTAATCACAAGATCAACATCGACAGTTCAAACCTACCAGCAGCTCCCCAGGATGAGGTTTTCCATTCCTGTAAGGATTGGTTGTTGTTAAGTGCGTCCTCAAGTTGATCCCACTCACGGTGACCCTGTGTATGTGGGAAGTGGCTGTTGAATTTCAACCTCCAACTTTATGGTTCAAACTGACCTTGTGGTCCAGGGCTTTATCCTACAGCGCCACACCAGAACTCCTATAAAGATTTACAGCCTTCGAACCCCTATGGTGGTGGGTATGTGCTGTGGAGTTGGTTCCAACCCAGAGTGACCCCTTAAAGGGTTTCCCAGGCTATAAGTCTTTATGGGAGCAGAAAGCCTCATCTTTCTCCTGCGAACAGCTACTAGTTTCGAACTGCTGACCTTGAGGTTAGCAGCCCAACTCGTAACCACTACGCTACCAGAGCTCCTTTAGAAACCCTATACAGGGTCGCTATAAGTCAGAACCAACTTGATGGCACTTTACAACAACAAAAACAGAACCAATTCAGTGGCACACTACCACCACCACCAATGTTCCTGGGTAGTGCAAGCTGTTGGCACTCGGCTACTAAATTAAAGGTTGGCAGTTCGAACCTACCCAGTGGCCCTACCATGAGAGAAAGATCCCTGTTAAGGGTATAGTCGAGAAAACCCCATTCTGTCCCCCACAAGTTGGCCATGAGCTGGAACCAACTTGATTGTAATGTCGTTGGTCATTTTATTTTTTTTCATTTTAAATTGGTGACCCACTTCTTTGAGTAACCAGCTGGGATCCCTTGCCATTGTGACAAGGAGCCCTGGCTCTGTGGGTTAAGCACCGGGCTGCTAACCTCTAGGTTGGCCGTTCAAACCCACCAGATGTTCCACAGGACAAAGATGAGGCTGTCTGCTCCGGTAAAGATTTACAGCCTCGGAAACCCCAGGGAGCAGTTCTCTTTCCTATATGGTTGCTGTGAGTCAGACTTGACTCCTTGGCTATAGGGTTTGTTAGTGGGTGTGGGTCTGTTGTAACACCCTACAGCAGTCCCCTGGGGCCGCTCATGCCGTTGTTAAGTGCTGCCAAGTCCATTTAGGCTCTTAGCGAACCTGTACAGATTTTCCGAAGAGCACCTGGGAGGTTTGAATCCTTGACCTTGTAGTTCGCAGTCCAGTGCTTACCCTATAGCACCACACCAAGAATCCTCTTTAATTGTATTTAATTGTGTTGCGTATACAGCAAAACCCGCACCAAGTCAACATTTCTAGGCACATGTATAAATCGGCAACATTGATGAGTCTTTGAGTTCGGCAACCATTGTCACCCTCTTTCCCTGAGTTGCTCCTCCCCCTGTCACATCCACTGGCTGGCGGTCCCCTAAGCTTCAGATCAAACAGGAAAGGATCTTCATGACCCATCCCCCCACCCCTCTGCCAGGTTTCATGTAGGAATTGGAATTGAAGGTAGATAACAAGATAGTCTTGCTGACCTCAGAGAACCAGGAAGTCTAGGGTCCTCCCACTAACCAGAAGCAGTTCCTCCATAGAATTTGTTTACCTTGCATAAGATGGTCCCACAAATGTCAAGCTGTCAGTTTTCCTGTCTCTGCCACCATTTCCACACCTCCCTGCCTCCATCCACAGCCCTGGGCTCTTCTCCTTGCTTATCACTTACTCGTCCTGACCATCTGGCTTCTCGTCCAAGCTCCTGTTTCTTTTACTGTATTGTTGTTGTTGTCAAGTGCCCGTCGAGTCCGTGCCGACTCACAGCCACTCTGTATACGTTGGTGAGTTTGCACAGCCGATGTTGCTGTTCAAACTGACCTTGCAGTCCAGTGCTTATCCTACAGTGCCACACCAGGACTCCTTTTACTATACAACAGGCATGAAAACCCTAGTTGCCTTTGAATGCTCTTGGCATGTGTGTCAGAATAGAACTGTGTTCCATAGCGTGTTCAGTGACTGATCTTTCAGAAAGAGATAACCAGGAATTTTGTCCAAGGCATCTCTGGGTAATTTTTCTGCCGGCAGGTGAGTGAGCTAGCCGTTGCACCACCCAGGGACTCCACAAAGGGCGTGGTATTGTGTAGTGCCGCTGAGTCAGTTCTGACTCACAGTGACTGTATAGCATTTCCAAAGAGTGGCTGGTGGGGCTTGAACCACCAACCTTGTAGTTAGCAATCCAGGCTTATCCTGCAGTGCCACACCAGGACTCTAAAGGGCATGTTGTTGTTAAGTGCCATCGAGTCAGGAGTCAATTCTGACTCATAGCGACCCTGTATAGGGTTTTCAAGGAGCAGCTAGTGGACTTAATCCGCCAACCTTGTGGTTAGCAGTCCAGTGCCAATCCTATGACGTCACACCAAGGACTCCCTAAAAGACGTAATAATCCCTGTTTGCAGAGCAGTTGTTACAATTCCATAAGATAATGCTCTCAGTGGCCGGTCTTGGGGTTTTAATGCTACTCCTAGAGCATTTGGACTCTCGGGTGGTGGTTAAGCGCCGGACTATGAGACAACAGGCTGACAGTTCAAATCCAATCAGAGGTACTCTGGAAGACATGCCTGGTGATCTGCTTTCAAAAGATGCAAACCCTATGGAGCAGGTCTATCCTGCACACAGGGAGTTACCATGAGTTGAATTCAAATCTGGCCCCAAAGAACGACAATAACATAGATTTATTTCCAATTTATTAACTGACATTGCCTTCCTTTAACCCAGGAAGGGAGGCCTTGTTATTTCTCCCATCGTGGATTGAATTGTGTTCCCCAACTATATATGTCACCTTGGCTTGGCCATGATTCTCCGTGGTCTGGTAGGTATGTAATGATTTAATGAATTTCCCATAATGTTATTGGGATCCCTGGTAGCATAGTAGATAACGTGTTGGTGTGCTAACTGCAAGATCAGCAGTTCAAATCCACCAGCCGCTCTGAGGGAGAAAGATGCGACTTTCTGGTCCCATAATAATTTATAGCCTGGGAAACCTTATACAGGGTCACTGTGGAACTAAAACCAACTTGACAGCCAGCAGCATCAGCATAAGGTGATGTGATGTGATCAGCCAATCAGCTGTAAGGGGATTAGGACCCTTGGGTCACTGATCTGATCCAATGCAAGTGGGGCTTCCGTGGGCGTGGCCTGCACCACATTTCCCAAGAGATAAGAGAGGAAACAAACAAGCAGAGACTGAGGGATCTCAATACCCTCAAGAAAGAAGAGCCGGGAGCTCAATGCTTCCTTTGTGCCCTGGGTCCGTGAGCTGAGAATCTCCTAGACTCGGGGGAACACTGATGCCAAGACCCATGGCACATGGGGATAGCCAAGGAGTGCCAGACCCACAGGTGCTGATGGGAGACACAGACCTGCCCCCATTGCCCACAAAGAGAGAGAGCCTTTCCCTAGAGCTGGTACCTACATTCAGACTTGTAGCCCCTCAAACTGTGGAGGCCTGGAGTGGTGCTGTAGGATAATGCACTGGACCACAAGGTCAGTGGTTCAAGCTCACCAGTCATTCCTTGGAAACCCTATACAGGGTCGCTATGTGTCAGAACCGACTTGACGGCACTTAACAACAAAAAGAAATTGAGAGAATAAATTTCTGTTTGTTAGAGCCATGCACTTACGGTGCTTACAGCAGCACTAGATAAGTAAGACAGTCCCCATCTCACAGGTAAGAACACTGAGGCACAGAGATGTAACAGCAGTTGGCCAAAGTCACACAACTCTTGAGCAGTGGAGTCAGGCCTGGAATCCAGGCTTTACAACCCCTCCCCACAGACCTTCTTTCCAAACTTCAGTCTTTCACCATCTCATCATGAGCCCCCAACTCCTGACACTAGACTGGACTCTGTAAGGCCACCTCTACTCTCCTTGCCATGAAACGTCTCGAGGGTCACAGCACTCAGCAACACCCCATCCCCTTCCTGGGTGAGGAGGGAAGGAACAATGAGGTACAGAGACATCGTTGTAGAACATTCTCTGCCTTTCCTTTGCACCCAGGCTGCACTTACCTTGTTTGCTGGCTGTAAACAAATGTAGAGGGGACACAGTGTCCTCATGCACTCAGGGCATTTGTCACCAGTCCTGCCATCTCCTGGAGATTAAGAAGTTTGAGTCTGAAGATCTTTGCTCTTCCAATAATTATCTTTCGTCTACTTGGTGGCTGGCCACCAACTGGAGATAATGAAAGAGAGAGAGAAGGAAAGGAAAAACATGAGGCAGGAAAATGTTGGCAGAGACTTAACTTGTTGTCAGTGGCCATCGAGTTGGCCCCGACTCATAGTGAGCCTGTGCACAACAGAATGCCGTCTCACACCATTTCCATGATCAGTTGTGGGTCACGCCATTGTGATCCTGTGGGTTTGTGTTGACTGACTTTCAGAAGTAGATCGACAGGCGTTTCTTCCTCATCTGACTTAGTCTGCAGACTCTGCTGAAATCTGCCCTGCATCATCGCAACAAACAAAATTGACCACGTGCCCACTATAGACAGTCTCCCCTTCCAAAAAACCCAGCCCCAACCACGGCAGGTGTAATCAGACACAGACAGTTAGCTCTCTAATGCTTATACTTGTTTTCCTAAGACTGCTGTTGACAAAGCACCACCACCGAGTTGGTTTATATGAACAGAAATTGATTTTCTTGAAGTTCTGAAGTCTGTAAGGAAGGTCCATCCTTGTCTTTCCAGCTCCAGGTTTCCTTCGTGTTCAGATGCAGTTTCATACGGCCACCTTCGCTCTGTCTCTTTCTTTGGGTCTCCTCTCTTTTGTAAGGACACCATTTGTATTAGATTGGGATCCACCTTACTTGTGTAGGACCTCATGTAAAATGAACTGATAGCATCTTCAAAGACCCTGTTTCCAAACAGGGTCAAGTTCACTGGTACCAGGGTGCGGTGCCATGGTCGCTTTTATATGGCCTTTCTTGCCCTGGTCTTGCAGCTCCCACCAAATGACCAGGTGGAACTATGCAGATAATGTGTTTGTAGCTCGCCAAGGGGATTGGTCAAGTTTTGCCATCCCACTGGGCTTAGAATGAGCCATCCCAGAGACAGGAAGTGTGGACCTCACTACCACAGAGAAAGAAGAGTTAATGGAGCTTGTCCTCTGAACCCAGGGTCCTTGCGCTGAGAACCTCCTAGACCCAGGAGCCAGAGAGTGCTGTAACACCGGAGGTGGTGTGAGACAGCAAGAGGCATGGTAACAGCAGAACCAGGAGCCTGGCAAGAGATGGTGCAGTGGGCTTTCCTGCCCACAGAGTGAGGCAGTTACAATGGACATGCCAACCCACGAAGCTAGAGAGATTTCCTCAAGGTGTTGGGGTGTCTCCAGGGACTTGTTGGCAGAGCTAAGCTTGCTGACCCAAGAAGTGAGAACTGGAAAGCACTTACTGACGTAGCTAATGTAGGGCAGAGCCCAAGCCCAGGGGTTGAGAGACTAGGGCCCAGAGAGAGGGAGGCTTGCCTGTAGACACCCTGGCTCTCCTGATTGAAGAACTTCACCTCGAATCCTACCTGAACTGTAACTTGAAGCCCCATAACTGTAAGGATAGGCAGAAAGTGCCACGTGAGGGATGGATGGCATCAGGATTGGCAAAAAACCTGGAGCGTGAAGATGTGCCTGGCCTTTAGCTCATAGGATTCAGCCTTGGGCTGAGGCTGACAGCGATTCTCTCTGTGCCACTCCATTTTTACCCAGGGGTTAGGACAATTCAATCCATGCTTTTGTTTGCTGACGAGCAAATTCTGACTCATGGTGACCCCATGTGTCCAGAGTAGATGCCCCATTGGGTTTCCAATGGCTGTGGCCTTTCAGAAGCAGATATCCAGGCCAGTCTTTTGAGGCATCTCTGGGTAGGTTTGAACCTCCAACCTTTTGGCTATTAGTTAGGCACTGTTGGGATCAGCCAGGCACCTATTCAATCCGTAACACCTGTGTATCTACATTTAATGACGTGGAGCTGCTTTCGTTGGTCTCGGAATTACAACCTCTAAAAGGGATTGATTGATTCTTTCTCTAAACTTATTTCCATCTCATTCATCTGTGATTCCTTCCAATTTGATAAGCTGTGATCTAAATGCTAAATTTCAAGGAGCCCTGGTGGCATAGTGGCAAATCACTCAGCAACTAACCGAAATTTCAGTGGTTTGAACCCACCAGCCACTCTGCAGGTGTCATATATATATATATATATAAATGTGGCTGTTTGCTTCTGTAAAGGTTTACAGTCTTAGAAACCCCCTGTGACAATTCTCTGTCCAATAGGGTCACTATGAGTGGAAATTCAACTGACCCTGTGCTGCATGTGTGTGTGTGCCCAGTAAAGTCATTTGTACCAAGTCGCACAGTTAATGAGTCTAAGGGCCTGAAATAGTGGTCCAAGTCCAGTTTGTCCTCTCTCTGTGTCATTGCATGAAATACATTTCCTGCTGGGCTTAATGAATGGAGGCTTTATTTCAGGCCTTAGAACCAATTTGACCCAGTTTAGTCATGGCCGATGGCAGTGAAAGCAGAAGTCCTGGAATGGGAAATTTAGAAGAGGCTTAGTGAGCCCATTCAGGAGCCTGATGTGGGCGGTCCGATTATTGCCAGGACTCTGAAGAGCGATACATATTCAGAGCAGTGTGGTTGGCCGCCATCTTTGAAGAGGGCGCTGTTGTTTCCAACTCTGCCTGTCAAGAGATTTGGTTGCTACGCAACATGCAATATGCACTCTGCCCTTTTTCTCTAATAGGAAAATGAAGTTCCTGCCATGGCCTTTACCCATAACTTTTCCCGTTCTGGTTAGCATTCCAGTACACCTACATTTTACGAATTCGGATTCATTATGGTTTTTTTCTTCATTGGCCGTGGTTGATTCAAGAAGAGCTGATTCAGTCTTGCTTTATTTTCATAAATAATGAAGGCGGGACCCATCTGGATAATAAGGCCTGTGATAAGACCAGAGTCTCATGAGCAACAGCTGGGCTGTGAAGTAAATCTTATTGAGCAAACCTAGCCTCCTGGCTCTTTTTTTCGGAGTGGAATGAGGCCAAGGGAGGGGGTTGTGCCCCAGGAATCCATTTCTGGTTGGGTTCAACCCCTGGGAATGGCCCAGACCCTCACTTGGGTTGGTTCAATTCAGGACTAGGCATCTAGTTAAGGGGCTTCAGTTTCTTGTGGAAGGGTAACTCTCAGAATCTTAACGGCTTGAGGATTTCAGTTGTTGTTAGGTGCCATGGAGTCAGTTCCGGCTCATAGCAGCTCTGTGTACAACAGAACAACATGCTCCCTGATCCGGCACCATCCTCACAATTGTTGTCACACTTGAGTCCGTAGCTGCTGCTACTGCATCAGCCCATCTCGTTGGGGGTCATCCTCTTTTTTCACTGACCCTCCACTTTACCAAGCATGATGCCCTTCTTCAGGAACTGGTACCTCCTGATAACATGTGTGAAGCATGACAAAGTTGCAACATCCTATCTTCTAAGGAACATTCGGGTTATACTCTGACAGCACAGACATGTTTGCTCTTCTGGCAGTCTGTGGTGCTTTATTCTTCTCCAGCATCACAACTCAAGTGCATCATTTCTTCTCTGGTCTTCCTTATGTGTTGTTCAACCATCACATACATGTGGGGCTATTGAAAATACCATGGCTTGGGTCAGGTGCACCTTAGTCCTCAAATAGTATCTTTGCTTTTGAATACTTAAAGAGGTCTTTTGCAGCACATTTGCCTAATGCAATAGGGTTTGAGAAGAGGCTTATAAATCAGAAATAGGGATATTAATAAATTAGATCCTGTGCCAACTTTTAACAAGCCTAATTACGATGACAGGACCATACCTGCATGACTTCTGGCAGCTCCTCAGGTTCAGCAGGGTCACACCCTGTTTGACTCAGCCACTTGGCTCCACACCGTAACCAGGAACACAGGCACTGAGAGAAGTCACCCGGAAACCATTTGCTCTAGCCTGTCTACCTTTGGCAAGAGCCTGCAGGATATGCTGCGATTAACACCTGCTCATGGGAAAGAGTTTTTGAAAAAAACTGAGTGGGAACCTTGCTTTCACTGGGGAGGATCTGGGAACACTCAGAAGGTGGGGTGCCCTCATTCTTTGAATTCCTCCCAGTTATTCCCATTCTGTCATCGAGATCTCAATCTTTGTCAGCTGGTACCTACACCTGGCTTTCCTTCCTTCCTTCTTTCTGTTTCTGTGTCCTCCTTACATTTTCTGCCATTCCCTCTTTCTTTTTCTGTCTTCCTTGCGTGGTACCAACATGGTGCCGTAGTAGTCCCGCCCAGACTTCAGAATGGCACAGCCCACCAATCATCTCTAGACCTAACCTGAAGCAATATTAAAGGACTTCCTGTGATGACAATAAGTGCAAGGGAAGGAGTGTGGTGTTTTCCCTTATTGATGTAGCCGCAAAGTGGAGGCAAGGGGTGTTCCAGAAGAATTGCCTCTCCTCTTTGATTTAGCTTCCAGCCCTCTCCTTCTGCTCAACCACATCTTCAAAATCTCGTCCTTTTTGAGCTCTTGGTTTGTCCCAAGGGATCTCAGGCAATAGCTTAAAATGAATTGCTTCACTCTCCAACCATCATTTTAAGTTTTCTGTCCAAGTTATCTAGTGCTACTATAAAAGAAATACGACACGTGGGGGGCTCTCATAAACAAAAAGTTCTTTTCTCACTGTTTATGAGGTTAGGCATCTGAATTCAAGGTTCCAGCTCTAGGGGAGGGCTCGCTCGTCTGTCTGCTCCGAAGGGAAGTCTCTTGGCTCTTTTTTAGCTTCTGTTCATGAGTTTCGTGGTGATCTTCACGTGGCATGAGATCCACCTTCCCCCATCTCTGCTTGCTTACGCTGTTCCTTTTACAGCTCAAGAGGTTGATTTAAGATACAGCCTTGCAAAAACCATGTGGGAGCCATGTCTGACTTCCCTTGGCTTCATAAAGGGTTAAGAAAATCAAATTCAAAATCAGCCCCAGGCTGGTTCCTATGAAATGAAGGTTAGACATGCCTCCAGCGTCTTTATTCTGACACCAACCATTCCTCCCACACGCCACAGTCTCTGCTTCACATCTGGGTTCGACAGTCCATTGCAATGGCCACACAGTACTTACAAAAATACTTACCATGATGGGGTGTGTTAGGGAAATGAACCACTTACAATTCAGGATCAAAACCAACTCAGGATGCTGCAGTTTTCCAGTCAGGAACACCTCTTGTCTGTCTTATTGCAGACATACTTCACTCTTGTCTTGGGCTTCTCAGCCACATGGCCTGTGGGCCTCTGCCCTCTGCCTCAGTCCACGGGCCTGGAGCTGCTCGGTCTCTCCATGTCACCGCCTCTGCCATGGCCTCTATCATTTCTTGCTGTCTCATGCTCCACTCATGCTTTTCCTTCTAAATGGTACCGGTATGACGCTGCAGGATAAGCACTGGACTGCTATGTCAGTTTGACCTGCAAGGTTAGTGGTTCAAATCCACCAGCTACTCCTTGGAAACCCTATAGAGGGTTGCTATGAGTCGGAAACGATGGCACTTAACAACAACTCATATCCTGGTTTGGCATATAGGATAAGCACTGGACTGCAATTTTGCTTTGAATCACAAGATCAGCTGTTCAATCTCACCAGCTGCTCCTCGGAAACCCTGTATAGGGTCACTGAGTCGGGACCAATTCCATGAAGGCATTTTAACAGCACCTGTCATGGGCACTGAACCTCAAGATCAGTTTGAACCATAGGGCCGTCAGTTCAAACTCACCAGCCACTCCTCAGAAACCCTATAGAGGGTCACTGTGAGTTGGAGCACTTAACAACACCACTTGTTACAGGAGCCCTGGTAGCAGAGTGGATTACGAGCTGAGCTGCTAACTGCAAGGCCAGCAGCTTGAATCTACCAGTCTCTCCGTGGGGAAAAGGTGAGGCTTTCTGCTCCTGTGAAGATTTACAGCCTCAGAAGCCCTACACAGGGTCACTATGAGTCAGTACTGATTCAGTGGCCCACAACTACCACCACCACACATGTAATGGGGAGCACGGTGGCTCTATAGGATAAGCACTGGACTGTGAACCACAAGATCGGCAGTTCAAGTCCAGCAGCCACTTGTCATGAGAAAGATGAGGCTTTCTACTCACAAAGACTTATAGCTTGGAAACCCTATACAGGGTTGCTATGAACCAGAACCAACTCAATGACACATCACCAACACTTGTCATAAGCCGCTGGCTAATGGATTGACAGGTCACTGTTCATCTCCAGTTTCATTGGCTGTGGTCAGGATGGCAGGCAGGGTCAAATGGTTGATTCTCTGGTAGGTGGGGCAATTTCCCTCCAGAGGGGATACAGGCAGGACATACAAATATGGACATCTTTAGAAACTCTCTCCCACATGTGGTGGTGGTTGTGGTTAAGTGCCATTGAGTCGGTTCTGACTCATAGCGACCTTGTATAAGGTTTCTGAGGAGCAGCTGGTGGGTTTGAACTGCTGACCTTGTGGTTCGCAGTCCAGTGCTGATCCTACAGCGCCACACCAGGAGTCCACATATATATATTCACAGTGTATAAACAGCGACATTTAAACAATGTACATAAATAAAGTAGATATATAGATAGATACCCATATGCACACACAAAATGTGAGGAGGCCTCAAAAAGTTCATGGAAAAATGGATTTAAAAGATAATGGAGCCCTTTTGGCTCACTGAGCAGCACCATGGCGGTCAGCAAGAACAGGCGCCTTACAAAAGGTAGCAGAAAAGGAGCCAGGAAGAAAGTGGTTGATCCATTTTCTAAGAAAGATTGGTATGATGTGAAGGCACCAGCTATGTTCAGTTTAAGAAATGTTAGGAAAACACTAGTCTCAAGGATTCAAGGATCCAAAATTGCATCTGACGGGTTCAAGGGTCGTGTTTTTGAAGTAAGTCTTGCTGATCTTCAGAACGATGAAGTTGCATTTAGAAAATTCAGGCTAATGACTGAGGATGTTCAGGGCAAAAACTGCCTGAGCAACTTCCACATCCCGGATCTTACCCGTGTCAAAATGTGCTCCATGGACAAAAAGTGGCAGACCATGATCAAAGCTCATGTTGATGTCAAGACTACAAATGGTTATTTGCTTCACCTGTTCTGTGTTGGTTTTACTAAAAAGACAACAACCAGGTTCAGAAGATATCTTATGCTCAGCACCAACAGATCCATCAAATCCAAAAGAAATTTATGGAACTCATGACCCGAGGGGTGCAGACAAATGATTTGAAAGAAGTGCTCAGTGCACAGATTCCAGACAGCTTTGAAAGGATATAGAGAAACCTTGCCAGTCTATTTCTCCTCTCTATGATATGTTAGGAAAGTGACAATGTTGAAGAAGCCCAAGTTGGGAAAACACATGGAGCTTCCTGGGGAAGGCAGTAGGTCTGGGAAAGCTACTGGAGATGAGACAGGTGCTCAAGTTGAACGAGCTATGAACCACCAGTTCAAGAATCTGCTTAAGATTCAGACTTTCAGTGATGACAAATAAAAGATCTTATCTGTGAAAAAAGAAAAAAACAGATAATGGAATTTTTCCAGGACCTTTGTTGTAGCTCCCTTGTACATACATGCACAGCCTTGTCACCAGTAAACAGGTTTAGACACGTCTCTACCATCAGTGGATGCCTGCAGACAAGTTCTCTTAGTAATACATTTGCCTTAGTCTGGTTGTTGTTGTTAAGTTGAGTCGGTTCCGACCCATAGCAACCCTGAACAGGGTTTCTGAGGCTGTAAATCTTTACGGGAGCAGAAAGCCTCATCTTTCTCCCGCTGGTAGTTTCAAACTGCTGATCTTGCGGTTCACAGCCCGATTCGTAACCACTACGCTACCAGAGCTCCTTTTAGTCTGGTTAGAGCGCCTTCAAAAAGGATATTTTTTATGCTATGGGAAAAAATTACTTTGAGGTCAGGGCTAATAGCAAAATTTTGCCAAAACTCAAAGTGGACCATCTTCCCGAAACATTGAAGCTTTGGAACAAATTTACAGGAATACTGGCCCACATGAAACAACAGTTTTCAGATGAATCAAGTGTTTTTAAGGAAAGTCAGGGAGAGCTACAAGATGAGCCAAGAGAGGGTAATCTGTCAACCTCAATGAATGAAGCCAGCGTGCTGAGGGTACAAGATCAACAGACAAAAATCAGTGGCTTCCTTTACACGCCTAATGAGAGCTCTGAAAAGGAAACCAGGAAAACATAGCATTTCCAGTAGCCACCCAGAAAATGCAATCCGTAGGAATAAACCTAACCAGAGAAACAAAAGACCTAGAGACAAATAACTTGTGAAATGCAACTACAAGAAAACAAAAGAGACACACCATGCTCATGGATAGGAAGCCTTAACATTATGAAAATGTCAACACTACCAAAGCAATCCATAGAGAATTTAATCACAATACATATTCCAGCATTGTTCTATAAAGAGAGGGGACAAAATTAATCACCAACTCTATATGGAAAGGAAAGAAACACCAGAAAAGCAAAGTATTACTAAAAAAGAACTAAGTAGGAGGCCTTTCACTTCCCAGTCTCAAAACCTAGTACACAGTCACAGCAATCAAAATAGCCTGGTACTGGTACAATGCAAGACACATAGGTCAGTGGGACAAAATGGAGAACCCCGAAGTGGATCCATTCACCTATGCTCAGGAGATCTTTGACAACGGACCAAACACATTCAATGGGGAGAAGATAGTGCTGGTAAAACTGTCGATCTATTTGCAGAAAAATGAAACAAGGCTTATATCCCACACCGTATGCAAAAACAAACTCAACATGAATTAAGGACCTAAATGTAAAACCTAGTGTGGGACCCTAAGAAGAAAACTCCATTTTCTACCTAGGCTAAAGCACGTCTCCCTGTTTCAGGAATGTGCCTGGTCAGTTAGTACCAGACGGAGATGACCCCCTTCCCCTACGAGCCATAAAAGTAGAGATAAACTCCCCTGTCAAACCCAAGGCTAGATAATGTATGTCTTCCTTACCCTAATTAAACTGCCCTAGCATAACAAACGTCCTCCTTATCCTAATGAAGCTATTCTAGCTATAGGTAGTGGCCAATCGAATTGTGTAATCCCATACCTTATCAAGTGTAAACCAATTCTAGAGAAGTTAGGTAGAAGACCCCCGAATCTGTTTGTAAAAATCTATAAAAACCCCACTAACAGGGAGCTCAGGGCTCTTTCCCTAATCCGCTGCGTCGGATGTGGTTAGAGACCTGGCTCAAGCTTGAATAAACAACCCTTATGTATTTACATCAGTGACGGCTCCTGGGTGGTCATTGGTGACCCCGAACTCTGGGCATAACACTAGAACTATAAAGATCATCAATGTAATCATAGGGACAATATTAGGGTCTCTGATATATGTTATAAATGCACTATCAAACATAACTGGAAACACACAAACAGCAGAAGACAAAATAGATTTCTGGGACCTCCTAAAAAATTCGACACTTAGGTGCATCAAAAGATTTCACCGAAAGAATAAAAAGAGAACCCAGAGACTGGGGAATTTTTTTTTGTAATGGCATATCAGACAAGGGACTACTCTCTAAAAGTAATAGAACATGTCAGCACCTCAACAAGAATAAAACAAATAACCCAATTTAAAAATGGGCAGGGGGCATGAAACAGACCACCAAAGACGACATTCAGGCAGCCAACAAACAAACAAAAAAAGTTCCTGATCACTAGCCATTGGAGATGGAAATCAAAAAACAACAATGACATATCATCTTACACCAGCAGAACTAGCAAAGTTAAAAAAACAAAACAAAAACCCAGAAAACAAATGCTGGCTTCGATATGGAAAACCTGGTACTTTCCTACACTTCTGGTGGAATTATAAAATGGTGCAACCACTGGAAAATGGTATGGCACTTTCTCAGAAGGTTGGAAATAGAAATGCCGTATGACCCAGCAATCTCTCTCCTTGGTAAATATCCTCAAGAAATAAGAGCCATGACATGTATAGATCTATACACACCAATGTCCACTGCAACACTATTCACAATAGCAAAAAAGGTGGAGACAGCCCAGATGCCCGTGAGCAGAGGGATGGATGGTTGAACAGATTTTGTTATATCCACACAATGGAGTATTATACAACACTGAAGAACAATGATGCAGCTGCAAAATACCACTTAACATGGAGGACCCTGAAGGGCATTATGCTGAGTGAAATCAGTCGGTCACAAAGGGGCAGATATTTTATGAGACCCCTACTGTAAAGAGTCAAGAAAAGATTTTCATGCTATAATAAACAATAGATGATGCTTACCAGAGGTGGAAATGAAGGGAGAATTATTCAGTACCTGAAGTGTAGACACATGCTAACTTGGATGATTAGGAAGAAAAGAAAAAAAGGAAATAGCTTTCTTTAGGCTATTGCCCCCTCTCCCCATATCCTTGCAAGGAAACAATGTATATTTATTTTCTCATTAGGACAAATGATTGGGAACTTCCCACAAATGGAAAGGGGGAGCCGGAGGGAAAAAAAAATTTGGAAATAGTTGTTAGTATTCGTTGTGTAACAAGGGGAATGTCGTTGGCATAGTTCCTGTGGATATATTATACATGTAAAAATCATAGAAATGGCAAATGTTTTGTTGTATGTATATAGTGTTGTTGTTGAGTGCCAAGTCAGTTCCGACCCATAGCGACCCTGTATAGGGTTTCTGAGGAGCGGCTGGTGAGCTTGAACCACTGACCTTGTGGTTCAAACCAGCTTTGCAGTCAAGCGCATTAACCCACAGCACCACACCAGGACTTCATATATGTATTACTACAATAAATAAAAATTTTTAAAAAGAAAAGAAACCGCATTGAAGTCCAAATACTAGTGGAAGACTATAAAATTTCCTGTGATAGCTACTGAAGTTGGGATCTCATATGGTTCGACATTTTCAATTTGATGTGAACATCTTGGACTGAGCAAGGCTTTGGCTCAATGGGTACCCAAAGCATTGCGTGAAGATCAGCCGGTTCAGAGGCTGATCTTTTCCATCAGGCTTTTAAAAGACTGAAACAAATGGAACATATCCCAACTGGGGACAAGTCTTAGATTTACCCAGGCAAATTGTGTATTTTATGAGCTGCTCTGTCTTTTGGGTGATAGGTGAACAATGGAAGTTGTTGGAGCTTCTAATTTATAGGGGTTCCTCTAGTGTCTACCAATGCATTAGGTTTGTATTATTATTATATATATATATATATTGGAATTTGAGATTTGTTCTATATTTTTCTCCCATTCTAGCTGGGATCGCCAAACCTTTTGGCACTTTCTACTTCTCTTTTGGAGTCCTGGTGTGGCACTAGACTGCAAAGTCAGTTTGAACTGCAAGGTTGGTGGTTCAAGCTCACCAGTTGCTCCTTGGAAACCCTCTAGAGGGCCGCTATGGGTCAGAACCGATTCGACGGCATTTAACAACAACTTCTCTTTTGGATTCAATAATTTGTTACAATGGCCACACAGAACTCACAGACCATACCTCCAGTTATGTGGTTTATTAAGGAAGTAACAGGGCTCAGGATGGACAGGATCAGGATCAGGAAGGCCAAGTCTGGAAGGCTCCCCCGAAGAGGAGACCCTTATCAATGTAGACAGCTATCGTAGTGCATCTCAGCCACACAAGCTAACAGACTCTGCTCTTCACAGCCATACAGGCCTATCTCAGCCCCCGCGCCCCCCCAAAGACAAGTCTCACTGCCTTAGGGCTCCCTGCCGTCTACCTTTCCACTGCTAACTGACCCGGCTCACAGCAAGCGTAGCAGCTTTGTTCTGCTCATAACCTGTATACCTAGCGGCAGGTTTCTGCTGTTACCACTGATTCTGCTGCAGGGCCTCTTCCAAACCTTTTACCTTGAGCTTTGTCTTCAGAATTAACAGCATTTGAAATGTGTTACAACCATAAGGCCGATGGTTCAAACTCACCAGTTGCTCCTGGGAAACCCTATACAGGGTTGCTATGAGTTGGAACCAGCTCCACGGCACTTAACAACAACTCTTTTAGGAGGTCCTATGCCTCTTCTCTCTCAGCTTCTCTCTCCTCATGTCTCTACCTTCTTTCCTTTCCTTCTTCTTTCTTCCTTTTCTGAACTCTCTATGTGGTTGGCTGCATATTTAAACTCCTTGTCAGTTTCAAGGCCTGATTTCGCACGCATGCACACACACACACACACATGTGCCAGTCTTGAATGCTCCAATCCCCTCTTAGTATACCACAGTAATGCCATTTGTCTAAGTATCTTGAGCTATCCCTGTAAAATGTGTCCAATAGACCAATCATAGGACAAAAGCGCTTGGCAACTAAGGGCCAGACCAAAGTATCAAGTCATCAAGTTGCTTAGATCAAATGTCAACCTGGACCAAAGTAACAAACCCCCTAGGGTAGAAAACTAGGGCAGAGGAAACTCAGGGGTTAGGGAGCAAATATCTCCAGCTGTTTTTCCAAAGAACTAATGCAAAAGATCAGGACTCTTGGTGTGGCCCTGCAGGTTCAGCGCAGGACCAGAAACCACAAGGTTAGCAGTTCAAATTCACCAGCTGCTCCTTGGAAACTCTTGAGAGTTGCTATGAGTCAGAACCGACTCAATGGCACTTCACAAGAACAAGGCAGAAGACCATCTAAAGGAATTCATTTCACCAAACATTCCCACACAGAGCAAACCCACACTCAAGTACACCACACAGTGTCTGCACACACAATCACGCAGCCACGTTCATGCATCACTTAAGGCCTCAGACAACAACCTCCATCTTGCAAGCTAACATTTCCTTCTCTTCCTCCCCAACAGCCATGCTGACCACCACTCAGATGCCTTTCTCCTTTCCCATGGTCCACTTCATCCTCTTTGTCTTCCTGGCTTCCACCGTATTTCACCTTCAGCGGCGGCTAACGAAGATCCAACCAGCGTGGGAGTTAGAGGAACAAGACCAGAGTTACTCCACAGAGACACTCAGTGGCTTCCAGCCCAAGGGTATATGGACAGTCAACGTGCAAGGTCGTCTGGGGAACCAGATGGGCGAATACGCCACCCTGTACGCCCTGGCCAAGATGAATGGACGGCCTGCCTACATTTCAGCCCAGATGCATAACACACTAGCTCCCATCTTCAAGATCACCCTCCCTGTCCTGCATGACAATGTGGCCAACAAGATCCACTGGAAGAACTACCACCTAAACGACTGGATGGAGGAGAAGTATCGCCACATCCAGGGAGAATATGTCCGCCTCACCGGCTACCCTTGTTCCTGGACCTTCTACCATCACCTCCACAAGGAAATCCTCCAGGAATTCACACTGCATGACCATGTGCGGGAGGAGGCCCAGAAATTTCTGTGGGGCCTTCGGGTGAATGGGACGCAGCCGAGTACTTACGTGGGGGTCCATGTCCGCCGGGGGGACTATGTTCATGTCATGCCGAAAGTATGGAAGGGTGTAGTGGCTGACCGGCGATACCTACAACAGGCCCTGGATTGGTTCCGGGCACGCTATAACTCGCCTGTCTTTGTGGTCACCAGCAATGGTATGCAGTGGTGTCGGGAGAATATCAATGCCTCCCTGGGCGATGTGGTATTTGCTGGCAATGGGCTAGAAGGGTCCCCCGCCAAGGACTTTGCGCTGCTCACACAGTGTAACCACACCATCATGACCATTGGGACATTCGGGATCTGGGCCGCCTATCTTGCGGGTGGACAAACCATCTACCTGGCCAATTACACCCTCCCAAACTCTCCCTTCCTCAAAGTCTTCAAACCCGAGGCGGCTTTCCTGCCAGAGTGGTTGGGAATTGAGGCCGACTTATCCCCACTCCTAAAGAACTGACAACAGCCTTTAGCTCTCTCCTCCCCACCTGTGGCTCCCCTGGGCTTGAGGATCACAGTGTCACACATGCCAGGGCGCTCTGTTGTATCAGAAGGCTTTGGGCTGTAAGTAACAGGAGTCCCATGTCCGTGTGTACCGAACAACAAGATCACAGAGGACTCATGTCATCAGTGGCTCCGAGTTCTAGTCACCTTGCTGTGCTATGGTCTCCTCCTAGCCTGCATCCCCCAAGGTCCCAAGACTGTTCTTCCAAAGCCCGCCAGCAACTTCCCCTCACTTCTGATTGGCTAGAATTGTCCTTGGGCCTGTGTGTACACAGAAGGCTCACTTTTTCTAATTAGTCCACCCAGAAACCAAAAAACAGCCTGTTGCCATCACGTCAGTTCCAACTCATGGTGACCTCACGTGTTTCAGGGTAGAAGTGGGCTTCATTGGTGCTGTAGGGTAAGCACTGGCCACAGCTCTCAAGAGTCTTATTAAGTAAGCCATTTGGTGGCTCAAATTCAACAGCCGCTCCTCAGAAACCCTGTACAGGGTCGCTATGAGTTGGAATCGACTTGTGGGAGGGACTTCACTAACAACAATGCAACACTCAGAAACATCATCAGCCTTTCTCCCCTAGTGCCTGTGGTTGGAGTTGAACTGTCAAAGCTTTCAGTAAGTGTCCGCACAGACGGTTTATGAAGCAGCATGTGGGCTAGAAGCTGGTATGCATTTAAAGCCATATGCCCTACCTCTCTGCCCGGGTTTCCAAGGGCCTGAGCCAATTATACCTGAGAACTCAGTGATGAGCATGACTCAGTGAACTGGAGGACATGCCATGCTTTCTCTGTTTTAAAATGAAATCTTTTTGTGTAAATTGAGACTCCAATCATTGTTCCGGTAAATGTTTGTGGTACATATGGTATATGTTACAAATACATCAGACAACATCCTTCTCTCTTGAGAGATACACTTGTAACCATAATCCAGGCTTCAATAAAATAGTATTTATTTAACTACTTAACTATTATGAACTATTATGGTGTGGCACAAGCATAACTGAATAATCAGATGAGGGACGCAAATATTTTATTGATGTCAATATTACAGGCTAAGGAGCTCTGATGGTGCAGTAGTTAAGCACTCAGCTACCAACCAAAAGGTCAATAGTTCAAACTCACCACCAACTCCAAGGGAAAAAGATGTGGCAGGCCACTTCCATATTATCAGGAGGGACCAAAGTCTGGAGAAGGACATCATGCTTACTAAAGTGGAAGGTCTGCAAAAAAGAGGAAGACCCCAGGCCCCCTCCCCCCCAACGAGATGGATTGGCACAGTAGCAGCAGCACCGATTGTGAGGTTGGCACAGGACCAGGCAGTGTTTTGTTCTGTTGTGCAGAGGGTCGCTATGAGTCGGTACCCACTCGATGGTACCTAACAACAACAACAAAGTAGAGGGTCACTGAAAAGAGGAAAACTTCCAGCGAGATGGACTGACACAGTGGCCGCAGTGAGGGGCTCTGACGTACTGACGTCATCAGGGTGCAGGCCAGGCAGGATTTCACTCGGTGGTACATAGGGTCACAGTGAGTTGGAACCGACTAAGTGGCACCTAACAATGGATGATCACAGGGAGGCTGGTGGAGTGGGGAGCTGGGAGAATGGAGAGAAAAAATAAGCCGAATGTAAAACAAAATAGGAGTCACTGGGTCGTGCAAATGGTTAAGCACTCAGCTGCTAACCAAAAAGTTGGTCGTTCACATCCACCCTGAGGCATGTCAGAATAAAGTCCTAGAGATCTACTTTTCAAAACTCAGCCACTGAACCCTCCTACACTGTTGATAGGATTGCAAAATGGTCCAACCACTCTGGAAAGCAATATGGC
>NW_006408634.1:6689209-6690410 GCF_000296735.1 Chrysochloris asiatica
ACTGAGGTAGGAAATTTCCACTGGGAAGGATGAGTAGACCAGCCTGGAGCAGCTAGAACAGAAGATACTTCATGAAAGAGAGACCAGCAGGAAAAATGCAAAACAATAATGGCAGCCTGATTGATTACTACAAGAACAAGTAAGCTATTCACCCAGAAGCCATCAAGGCAAGTGGTCGGGACCCCACAGAGCAAACCCCCTTCCAAGACTGAGACTCAAGGGGAATACATGAGCAGGCATATGGTCTGGCTGATGACCACATTTCGCTGGTCACCGATAAGGGGAAGGGGAAAAAACAGCAATGAAGTTGCGAGCTAAGCCCGACCACAGACCACACTCAATAAACCCTTGTGAACCTGGGTGGAGAACTGGATGGCCAGCAATATGACAAGACCTGGGGACTCCTGGGCCCAGAGGCAGTGACATGGCCACAGAGGACTAGAGCAGAGTGAAGCGTCCAGCTGATATGAAGTGAGGAGAGATACACTAGAACACCCACACTTGCAGATAGTACCCACTTGACCTGGCTTCGATGGCTGGATGATCAGAATTCAACTAGAAGAAGAAAGAAGAAGGTGGGGGGGAGGGGAGTGTAGCCTGCTACAATTTGATGAACTTTACCTATACTTATGAATGTTGTTGTTGTTAAGTGCCATCGAGTCGATTCCGACCCATAGCGACCCAGTATAGGGTTTCCAAGGAGCAGGTGGTGAGCTTGAACCACCGACCTTGCAGTTCAAATCCTTTGCAGTCTGACGTATTAACCCACAGTGCCACACCAGGTCTCCAAGTGCTTATCCTACAGCACCACAAAATGTTTGAAGTGCTTGTGACCCAACAAGGGGTCTGGATACCTTGATAATAGTGTAATAGGGTACGCAGCACCATGTGGGGTTAGGTGCCCGAGTCGGTTCTGAGTCACAGCAACCCTACGCACAACAGAACACTTCGAGTACCATACCGTGCTCACAGTCCTCATGTTTGAATCCATGTCACTGGGTCAACCCATCTCATGGGGGTCTTCTTTTTCCCTGACCATCCACTGTATCAAGCATGATGTTCCTTCTCCAGGGACTGGTCCCTTCTGATAATATGTCCAAAGTATGACAGAAGTCTTGTCTTCCTGCCTTCTATGGAGCATTTTGACTGTACTTCTTCAAAGACAGGTTTGTTCTTTTGGCATTCCATGGTACTTTCTTTT
>NW_006408634.1:6692062-6700097 GCF_000296735.1 Chrysochloris asiatica
CATATATCATTATTTACCTCTGTCTCACTTAGCCCATTGAGACCTGTCTAATTGTTCTCCCATCTGCTTTGTTCTTCCTCTCCATGATACTTTGAACATTCTTTGCCAACACTATAATTCAAATGTATCGGTCGGTTTTTGTACAGTCCTCTCTATTCATTGTCCATCTCTTACATGTATATGGGGTGGAACCATACAAATGATGTGCTTGGAACCCTAACATGAAGATTGGTCAGTTTTGCCATCCCACTAGGTTTAAAATGAGCCACCTCCGAAGTAGAAAAGAGGAACTCACTACCATCAAGAAAGAACCAGGAGTGGAGCATGTCCTTTGGACTCTCAGATCCCCATGCGCTGTACCTCCTTGATCCAGGAAGCAGGGATCTGTGACAGCATAGAAGTAGTGGCAATAGACTCCTTGGACCCTCCCCTGCTTGGCCAAGTGCAGGTCTGCCAATTAACACCCCCTCTGCCAGTAAGTCTCAGCTTGAAGATCTTAACTCTAGCTCCAAGGGTCAGAAAATGTAGTTCCTCCAATTAAGTGCCTAGAGGCAACCCACTTTGCTAGCAAGTCTCCTTCTGGAAGACACAACTTTCTCACTCAAAAGCACAAGACAGTGAGTTTCCTAGCCCACAGGGCAAGAAAGCGGAATGCCTTCAGGCAGGACATTTGCTCCTGGAGTGTGATGCCTCCCAGGTAATTGCTTGGGAAGCTAGATTTACTGACCCGTAGAGCTAGAGATGAGCACCTCTGGAAAAGACTTGCTGGAAGAGTGGAGTGCCTTCATCTATCAGCAGAGCTGAAAAGAGCTTTGTAACACTTGTCCAAGCAGGGCAGAGGCGAGGAGGTTAAGAACTGGAGAGAGGTCTGCTTGTGAGCATGGTTGGAAAGAGGATGTTCTGATTCTGAGCTTCCCTAATGAACCTGAACATTGTGAGCATGCTCTGAGTTCTGTGTGGCCAATGCAACAGATTATGGAACCCAGGAGAGAGTGCTGTGCAAGGGACCAGCTCGTGTCAGAATTGGTAAAGAGGTTGGAGAGTGGAGGCATGTCTGACCTCCACCTCACAGGAACCAACATTGAGCTGATGATGATCACGAGTCCCTTCTTGCCCCCTTGTGAAGTTAGAGGTCAAATGCCACCCCCACACCATTTTTACAGGTGTTACTGGCTCTTGGGGTAACAATGAATGTTACCCATTTGTTGTTCTTATAACTCTAAGCCTGCGACCTTCATCCCAGGACTGACCTTGGGCTCAAGGTATCTGAGAGTCCACAGCCCACCAATGGCCCATAATAAAGGGGTTGTTATGGATTGAATTGTGTCACCCTAAAAGAGATGCAGAAATCCTAACTCCAGGTATCTGTGAACATGACCTCACTAGAACATAATATGTTGAAATCCTAGCCCCTGTACCTACAAATAAGGAGGCATGGTGTTGCATTGGGTTAAGAGCTGGGCTTTGTTAATCACAAGTTAAAAAGTGACTGTGTGACCCTACCAGTCATGTTTGGGAGAAAGATGAGG
The DNA here is from genome assembly GCF_000296735.1 of Chrysochloris asiatica. Classification (NCBI taxonomy): domain Eukaryota; kingdom Metazoa; phylum Chordata; class Mammalia; order Afrosoricida; family Chrysochloridae; genus Chrysochloris; species Chrysochloris asiatica. The sequence goes on from NW_006408634.1 coordinate 6,693,592, forward strand.
AAATCTGCTTCCACAGAGATTTCCAGTCTTAGAAACCCTATAAGCTGCTCTACCTTGTCCTATAGAATCACTGTGAGTCCGAATGGACTTGATGGCCCTGGGTTGTTGTTGTGAAGTGCCAGTACTGTCGACTCCGTTCCGATCCATAACGACCCTGTATAGGAGCAGGTGATGAGCTTGACCTGCTGACCTTGCGTTTCAAAGGGACTGCAGGGCATTAACTGAAAGTGCTACACCAGGGCTCTGATGGCAGTGGGTTGTTGTTGAGAAGTGTCGTGGAGTCGGTTCCGACCCATAGCGACCCTATATAGGGTTCAAGGTCACCAGCTGCTCCTCAGAAACCCTGACAAGGGTTCCTTTTTTGTCATGTTTCTGAGCTCACATGAGTGTAGGGTGGGTTCTAAACCTACACAGGGGAAACAGGAAGACAGATAATGGAGACAGAGCTATCTACAAGCTCAGAAACACCAAAGATTGCTGGCAACTCCTGAAAGCTTACACAGACCAGAAAGAACCTACCTGTAGAACCGAGCTCTGAATTCCAGCTTCTAACCTCGGACCTGTGAGAACATACATTTCTGTGTTTAAAGCCACCCACTGTTGTGTCTGTAGTAGAAGCGCTAGAGAACAGACGTAGGGACACTTCAGATGTTATCAGTTAAGAAGAGAGTCTGTGGAGAGATCAGGCTCAGCTGGGTGGTTCTTCAATGACCAGCGTCTTTATAAGAAAGAAGAGTCACAGACACACAGGAAGAGCGCCGTGTGACAACAAAGACAGAGATGGGGGTGTTGCTGCCACAGCCAAGGGACACTGAGAACCACGGGAAACTGGAGGGTCTTCCCCTACAGGCTCCAGAGGAAGCATGGAATCACCAATGCTTTGATTTTGGATTTCTGGCCTCCAGAAAACTAATACAAGGGCATAGTGGCAAATCTCCAACAATTGTCCTCCAACAACTATGCCTTCAAGCATTCCCACCCTTGTGTGGTGGTAATGTGCCCTGGAGTCGGTTCCGACTCATAGTGACCCTGTTTAAAGTTGCCAAGGCTGTAAATCTCTACAGGAGCAAAAAGATTCATCTTTCTCCCATGGAATGACTGGTAGTTTCGAACTGCTGACCTTGAGGTAGCAGCCCACCCAACTCTCCAGGGGCCCCTCGTAACCACTAAGCTACCAGAGCTCTTCCCTGTGTGGTTGCTGTTAAATGCCATCAAATCAGTTCTGACCCATAGTGACCCTGTATATAGGGTTTCTGAGGAGCAGCTAGTGAGCTTGAACTGTGAACCTTGTGGTTCAAACCCACTTTGCAGTCCAGCTCATTAACCCACAGGGGGCGGAGGAATTGCCACTGAGTTGATTCTTACTGATGGCAACCCCACTTTTGAAGAATAGAACTTCACTCCATAAAGTTTTCAAGGACTCGGACCTTTCAGAAGTGGATTGTTAGGGCCATCTTCCAAGGTACCTCAGGGTAGGTTTGAATCACCAACCCTTTAGTTAGCAACCAAGCACTTACCTGTTTGTGCCACCCAGGGATTCCCCTCAGGTAGTCCCCTCCCATTTTCAATCTGGGCTCCTCTGATTTACGTTAACTAATGGAATACGGGGAAAGTGACCTTGTCTTTAGGAGATTGGTAGCTTCTGCCTCTTTCCATTGAAATGTCTGCTGCTGAGAGCCTTCATCTGTCAAGTAAGAAGTCGATATAACCTGGTGGAGAGACCAGGGCCTACTAGAGAACAAGTCCAAACTCCCCAGAAACCCAGTCTTCTCGCCATCCCCATCAAGGTACCAGACATGTCTGATTGCTCCATCTTGGATGTTCCAGTCCGGCTGGGTAACTAGAGTTCTATAGCCCTAGCCAACATCCTAATGTGGTGCTGTAGGATAAGCCCTGGACTACTAGCCACAAGGTTGACTGTTCAAACCTACCAGCCGCTCTTTGGAAACCCTGTTCAGGGTCGCTGTGAATTGGAATCAACTCCACGGAACTTAACAACATCCCATGAAGCTGAAGAACCGCCCAGCTGAGCTCAATCCGCCCATGGACTTGTGACAGATGACAGATGCTGGTTTGAGATTCTGGAGTTTGGGTATGGTTTGTTATTCAACAACAGTGAAACAGATTGAGAGTTTTCAAAAGCACAGTTCCCTTTGCCTCAAGGTGGGAAAGGGTCTAGGTACATGTAATTTATGCTCCCAAGATCCCTACAAGGTCAGGTGGAGGCGGGAACCTCACCTAAAAGTCACGCACTTGCTCATCTTCTTCCCGTTTGCTGTCCTGTTTCCCCCGTTCCGTTACAGAAGTATGGTGCTGTAGGATAAGCACTGGACTGACTGCAAGGTTGATTTGAACCACAAGGTGGGATGTCAAACCCACCAACCATGGATGGCACAAAAGGGAAAGTGCTCAACTACTGACCAAAAAGTTGACAGCTTGAGTCTGAGCCCACCTAGAAATGCCTCATGGAGCCTGCACAATGAGCAAAGTGCTCAGCTGCTAACTGAATATTGGCCAATTAGAACCTGCCAGCTGCTCTGTGGGAGAGAGGAGACTGTCTGCTCCCATAAAGATTTACAGTTTTGGAAAACCTACGGGGCAGTTCTACTCTGTCCTATACGGTTGCTATGAATAGAAATCTACTCAATATCTCATAATATGAGGTGCTTCGGCAGAAAGGCTTAGAGATCTGCTCCTGAAAGTTCACAGCCTCGCAAACCCTATGGAGCACAGTTCTCCTCCACACACACCACACCACGGGGTGCTCATGAATCAGAATGGATTCTACTGCACCTAACAACAGCAACAAAACTCAGGAGTCTGACTCACTTCTCCCTCTTCACTCCTCCCTGTCCTTCTCTTGCATTCGAAAAGCAGAGGCACCTTTCCCGGTTCCCAGACACAGCCAGCCAAGTGGTCAGAGGGTGGGGGAGGGAATGAAAACATCCAGGAGGTTTCGGAAGGAACCAGTAAGCACCTTATTTGCTCTGGTCAGCAGCCAGTGAACCCCAAACCACACATCCATGAGGGGAGATTCCAACTGGAGGTCAGGCAGGCAAAGGTTAGAGTTCAGGTGATGAGGGCATTATCTCTGGTCCTGTTTGCGTTGGGAGGAGCAGCGTGGTGGCACCTTTGCTGTCCCCTCAAGGAAGCTCTCCTCCAAGACCTTCCTATCCTCCTCACCAGTTCCTGGTCTCTAGATACCCCACACTCCATCACCATGGGCCCTCCAGTAGGTCCCACAGCCGGGTACCACTGGAGTCAGAGAAGTCGGCAGAGAAGATGCTGGGGGTTGGGGGCCCGCAGCCCAGTGGGGGACCTCCACTCAGTGCCTCCAACCAGTCCAAAGAGTCCATAGGGCCCCTGGGAGCAGGGGCTGGGGAGTTCGTGGGGGAAGGGAGTGAAGAAGAGAAGACAGATGAGAGGCCTTCAGAGTCCGGAGATGGGGACAGCACATCGAAGGAGCCAGGGAAGTCCAGGGGGATGGGGGGTAGCGGGTCTGCGGAGGAAGGAATGGAAGGTGAGCTGAGGAGGGCAGGAATCAGTCCTCAGCCGACTTTTCCCTTGGAGCAAGAGTCCAGAACCTCAGCCGCTTCCTCCCTCAAACCTAGGAGTCTGGCCCGTCCTCTCAGACCTGGAGTCCAGAACCTCAGCCCCCTACACGCTCAAACCCAGTTCAGATTCTCGGTCCCCTCCCTCCTCAGAGCAGGAGTTCGGTTCTTACCCTCAGGCTCCACCGCATCCTCCAGGATGTCATCGATGCCCCGGTTCGGAAGCAGCTGCAGATGGGTAGAAGCGACATAAACCTGAGACTGCAACCTGAGTCAGACTCGAGACCGAACCCCGCCTGGGCCCACTCCCTCTCACCTGCGCTCTCCGGATCGCTTCCTGCAGCTCTTCCTCCAGGGTCATTGCCGCAGACGTTGGCGCTGAGGAAGGGGTCAGGGCCGAAGCAGGAGCCGGGGCCGCCACTAGGGTGTCCGGGGCTCGCGGAAGAGGCGGCGGGCCGGACACTGGACCAGACTTGAACTAGATCCGCGAGGAAAGCGCTGTTCTTATAAACCACGCCTATTATGTGTAACCACACCCTCTTTGATACGTGGCCCCGCCCCTCTCCCGGTCCTTCCCTCGTTCCTTCGCCTTTGGCTGTGCTCCCAGTTCTTTGCATTTGTACCTGCCCGCTTTGCTCTGAACCGCTTCCCCCGACTTCAACGGCTTCCCGCCGCTAGGCCGCACCCCCCACACTTCATTGGCTGCTCGTTTCCCAACTGCCCGGTCCACAAGTTTATAGCCCCGCCCCAGGTCCCGCCCTCACCGGGGCCTGCCGCCGAGCGGCTCCAAGGGCCTTGGGCCTGAGGCGGGGCCAGGGAGCCACCGCGGGATTGTCCTCGCGCCGTGGCTTCAGCCGCTCACGGGGCGGAGCGCCGCCGCGCATGCGTTCCAGGAGCATAGACTTGGTCCCCGACACTGGGAGGCCTCGCAGGCGCAGCTGCTGCCGGAGCTCTGAGACCTGGGGTGGGGAACCGGTAGAGGTGTACTAGGCAGGCTCCTGGGCGTGGGCATTTGGAAGCCCACTCCTGGGACCCGGAAAACGATGTAACTGAGTAACCCGGACTCTGCTTTCCGATGATGGTTCACACGGGCAGTCAGTTACTCCGCACACTCACCGTTAGTTCCTCCAGCTTAAGGGTCTGAAGTTCCAACTTGTGTGGCGGGGGCGAGGGACTGGGGGCTCCGGGTGGAGAGGGAGTCGTGGGAATAGGCTTCATCCTGGCGACAGTCCGGAGGCGGAACAGAGGTTAGATGGAGAAGAAGGATCAACGACTTTGGGGAAAGATTCTGAAAAGCTAAAATTCAGGCGGCAAACACAGGGAAGATTCCTGGTCTTGGCAGAACAAACTGGGGGCTCAGACTCCCGGAATTTGCAGGGGGAGACTTGTGGGCTTGACTCCTGGGTTCCTGGAGAGCAGGGTGGTCTGGACTTTGGGGTCCTAGGCTCTCAGACTCTTGAGTTCTCTTGAGGAGGGGATGGGGGAAGGGCTGGCAGGCCCCTAGTCTTGAACTTGGTTTGAAGGAAGAGGATGGTGGAGTCCCAAGAGAACAGAAACAGGGAGAGCACATACCTAGGGGATGGTTGCCGTGAGTTTGTCCCTTCCCACAGGGGTGGTCCTGGGGGTCCCAGGGCCTTCTCCTCTGCCAGGGGGTCTCCCCTAGACCTTTGTCTTGGCTCTGAGGGCATGTATTGGTGGTAGGTCAAGTTCCCCTTGGGCTTGGGTTTCTTCCAACGTTGGGTGATCTTAAAAGACTCCTGTTAAAGCAGGTAGGATGTTAGATCTTCAGCTCTGCACCCACCTTACTGCCCCAGAGCCCTGTGAAAAAAAGTATGAGGTCTGCTTGGGAGGATCAGAGAGGAGCAAAAAGCATGTTAGCAGCAAGGAAGAGTAAGGCTAGACTCTCAGGAGGACTTACTGGCACTCCAATCTTAAGACTCACCTTCTTGGGAGACTTCCACAGGCCGTATTCTGACTCAGGATGCAGGACCCCAGGGCTGAAGAGGAAGGGGGCAGAAGGCGAAGGAGAGACTGGGGTGTGGGCCAGAGCAGCGGGGCCTGAGGCTGAGATCCACGGATCTGGAGCCGAGACTGGACAGAAGATGAAGGAGCCTAAGAGGCCTGCAGGCAGAGAGCCAGGCGAGGAGGAGCAGGGCTCTACCGGAAGGAGGTCTCTGGAGACCCCTCGGACCCCCGGTGCAGGAGGCCCAAGAGCAAAATCTAGACTTTCCAACAAGTAGTGAGGAGCAAGGTTCGAGCACACTCCTGGATCTGAAGATGGAGGAACTGGGTACTTAGACTTCTACATTCTGGTTACCAAGGGGTGTGGGAGCCAAGGACCACAGATTTCTGGGATTTTTGCGGGGCCAGGGGTGGGGCTTAGAGCCTTGGTTCTTAGGAGAGGTAGAAAGGGAGATTCTTATATGTGCCAAGACAGAAGACCAGGATTCCTGCATCCCCTAGGGTGGGAAAGCTGAAGAGCAGGAAGCAGGACTTCTGTGGGGTGGGGTAACGGGTCCTGGACTCCTGGGTCCTCGGCAAAGGACAGGATTGGGTTTCTGTGTATCTGGGGCTGTGGAGGACTGGGGAGCAGGGACCAGCACGAAGTATCAAGGCAGCCACACTCCAGGCGATACTCCAAGACAGGGGTCAGCACACCCTCCCTTTTGGGGCCCACACTTACTCGGGTCTTGATAGCGTCTGTGGATCCGCAGCTGGAGGACTGTGAAGGGAGGAGGGAAGTGGGAGGAGGAAGGCGGCGGGAAGGGAGTGTCCAGGAGCCTGGCCTGGCGGGCGGGCTCTGCAGTTGCTGGCGGGCCACGCGTGCCCAGCCCCCTTATACACCCGGTGCAGGCGGGTGGGCGGGCAGCCCTGTTCCCTTTCCTGGGCCTCCCGCCTGCTCCCTGCCAGCGACGAGCTGAGGGCCAAAGCTGATCTGGGGCCAGGAGCCAGCCC
>NW_006408634.1:6700197-6706563 GCF_000296735.1 Chrysochloris asiatica
TCCACCTGCCCCCTTGGAGATCCTGTGCCCACACCCACATTAGCTCCCACCCCCAGCACTTGTGCCATCTTGGCAGCTTGGTCCATTTGCACCCTACCATCTTGGATGCATACACCCCGCTTTGCCCACCGTGTGCCATATGCACTCCCTCTGCCCCTTACCACACTGGTCCTCTGCACGCCCACCCTATAAACACATCTTCCTGAGCTCAGTTTCTGCACATACACCGGGACCTTTTTTGCACAGTTGGGCTCCTTCGGTCTCTGCACCCAACCTGCCACGTTGATGTACTACTTGCACGCTCAGGATTTGGCCCCCGATTTGGTGCAAGGAATTCGCTTTGCACACTTCTGTTCTCCATGTACACGAGTGCAACCTCTGGCATATTCCTTGCTCTCCACTTACTGGGGTCTTTGTACCCACCCAATCACAGAAGTACACCCCTTTGCACACTCAAGAACCTCTGCTGCCTCTCCTATGAAGTCACTTGCACACTTTAAGGTTAATGCGCTGGACTGTAAAGTTGGTTTGAACCGAAAGGTCAGAGGTTCAAACTCACCAGCTGCTTCTCAGAAACTACACAGGTCGGAACCCACTCAAGGGCACTTAACAACACTCAAAGGCTTCGTAGCTCATTGTCCCCTCAAGGGGAGACCTCACACTGCGTGCTTCACTGCCTGGCACGCATGTCAGTGTGAGCCCTTCTCCACCCACCCCTGGTAACCCACTCACCACAGCTCATATAAGCATTATGCCAGCCATTCACCCACTCACTAACCCGTCTCGACTTGTCCCCTCCCTCCTGAATGCACAAGTGACCTTTTGCACAGAAAACACACCTTCTCCCTAGTGGCCTGCTGGCCCCCTCTTTCTCCCTGTACCAGGTATACTTTCAGGACCACCTCCCCACTCACATGCAGAAATCTCACCGGATCGGAACTTGGAGCGAATGCTTTCAGAGCGCTGGGAGGAAGCTGCCAGGGTCATTGCCAAGGCCGGGATGGGGACCTGGACTGGGGTGGGGGTGGGCTGGACCCCCACAGGGTGCAGGGTGAGTAAGGCAGAGGCCTGTCCCCTGTGTGTGAAATTAGCAGGGCAGGAGGTTAGAATAGGTGGGAGCCTCCCTTTGACCACATAACAGCTGATTCTTGGGAGGAGTGGAGTTGGGGGCCAGATTCCTGAGTCTAAGGGGCTGAGGGGCAGAACTCCTGGGTCTGGGGGAGGAGAGAGCTGGGGGTCTGGGCTCCTGTGATTCAGGGTATAGATGGCTGGGTGCTGGACTTCTGGGTGAAGGGGTCGCCCGGGGTGGGGGAGTCAGGCCTCCTGAGTTGTGACCCAGGGGATGGAGCTCTGGGTTCCCTGAGGGAAATAGAGCGGGGAGGGGTCCCAATAGATCTGAGGGTAATGAAAGAGTCTCTGTCACTCGTATCTCAGAAAGGAGTGGGTGGGGGTCTCAGCCACTAGGGTCTGTGGGTAAGGGACTAGGACCAGGGAGGTGACAAGAGTTGAGGGTCTCCCCCCAGCATTCCCAAGGTTCTCACCAGGTAGGTTCGGCGCAGCAGTGCTGTAGGGCGGGTTGGGTCCCGCTGTCTGGGAGGCCGCAGGCTCCGCCCCTTCCCCCCCTCACCCCCCCATTCCCCTCCCTCCCACCCCCCGCAGCCTGGGACCCTCCTTTTTTAAAAAGAGGCGTGCCACCAGCCCCGCCTGGGAGCCCCAGGATGGGCGGGGCAAGACTGGGCGGGTCTTGGGCGAGGCGGACGCCTGGGTTCCCCTCCTCACTCCTCCTTTGCGACCGGGAAGGCCGGGTCGGACGTGGCGGCGGGCAGAATGACAGAAGCAGGTGCCTGCAGAGGGGCCCTGGGTGAGCAGTAGCAGCAGGTGGTCGCGTCCCATCCCGGCCGGCCGGCAGGTGCCACCTGTCGCCTGCTTTTTCCCTGACGCAGCAGGGGAGTGAAAAGTTCAAACTGGAAATCCGGACTTCAGGGTCTAGGGGAGGAGGGGGCTGGGACCCGGACGCCTGGGTTTGGGGGAGGAGGGGCGGAAGACCCAACTCCTGGGTCCTAGGGAGGAGAGGACCACAGGGTAAAGCTTGGATTTGAAAGATAAGGAGTGCTTGAAATAGAGGCGAGAGTAGTTGAGATCCGTGTGCCGACAGGCAGACGATATAAAAAATGTCACTAGGGAGAAGGCTAGATATAGGACAGAAAAATCCAGGAGGGGGTTGGGGACCCAGACTCCTGGATCTGATGGACGAGGGGGCTGGAGGCCCAGACTCCCTGTTCTGAGAGAGGGGGGAACAAGGATATGAATTTGGGGGTCTAAGGGAGATGGGGCTAGTTCACAATGGCAGGACCCAGGGCCTGATATTTGGGAGAGTAAACTGAGAGCTCTGTTCTGAGGTGTGTGGGAGGTCCCAGTGCCCCCTGGGTCGGATTACAAGCAGGAGGGCAAGAGGAGGGCAAGACTATAAATATCTCCTAGACTCATCTGGGGCCCAGAATTCTAGGCAAGGACCCTGATGCCTAGTCCGCAGAAAATGATCACCAGCGCCCCAAGTCTTAACAAGCAAGGCATTGCCAATGCCACAGATACCTTTATTTACTCCTTTGTACTCAAAATATTCCAAGCCCGTATTTTCACATAGTCCCATCATCGGCTCCCCCAAAACTCAAATTCCCAGCATGCCATACGGAGGATAGAACCACAACTCCCAGAAAGCTCTGCTCTCAGACGGGCTCCAGTGAGTAGGAGCCGATGAATTTTTTTAGGGTTCCCGCGCTTGCTTGTTATTGGTCTTCAAGGAGGTGTGGCCACGGGAGGTCCGTGTCGGTGATTGGCCGGCAGCTCCTGCTGCTCAAGGTCCCAGAGGAGGCGGCGGAGCCTGCGCAGTTCACGGTGCAGGGCGTCATCAATCACAGGACCTGTGAGACGTAGGCGCGAACTGCCCAGGGGCAGAATAAGTGGAGGATGGGAGGAGAAGCTTTCGAAGATGTCCCCTGTGAGAAGAAGAAGGATGGGATTAAATTCTTAAAATGGAAGTGAAGTAACTATGTCAAGGCCGAGCCAGGCTGCCTCACGCCCCAAGGAAGAAAAAGCGTAAATTCCAGCAACTCCTGGCGACTTTCCGAGCCCCCAAGGATGATGGTAGTTGTAGTACAAACAAAGGCAGGCTACTGTTGCCTTGGAAACAAGCACTGGGTTTGGGTTTCTGAAGTCTGTTAGGAAGGAAAGGCCGAGAAACAGATCTTAGATTTAAGGATTCTTGAGGATGAAAGGTCTGCATTTGAACTAGGTTGAGGGAGGATGTATGTATGGGAGGAGACTAAGAGTCTAGAATCCTACATCAGAAGGAGAAGACAGGGGATGTGTACTCCTAGGACCAAGGAAAGAAGAAAGTTGACAGCCCTAATGCTTGTCCCCAGTTTCTCCTCACCTGTGTCCACAGCATCTCTCTCTGCAGGGAGAGGGTCCCAGGAGGATGGTGGCCCACGTCCAGGACCCAGCTGGTAGTGGCTGAGCAGGTGATGGAGCTGAGCAGGGGTCAGGGTGGGATGGTCAGTTCGGAGGCTGCTCCATGAAGCCTGGTGGGAAGACCACGTGAGAATGGCTGAGGGATCTTCAATGGAAGGCCATTCATAATGAGGATGAATGGGGAAGGGGTACAGAGGACAGTCTGTGCAATGTCTTCTGGGTATTGTGAGTTTGGTGGTCACTAAAGTGATGATGAAGAACAGATTCTCAGCAGTTAAAAAGGAAAAAAGTGATGTGATTACAGAATAAAAGGATACAGGGAATGGATGCAGATGAAAGAAAATTGGCGACTGGTTTATTAGTGAATGATGTACACATGGGGATTCGTGATTTTATGTGGCTCCTTTTTGAATGCTTGATAATTCCCACACCAAATCCAACTGGCACCAGAATCGTCATTGTGATTTAAAGAAGAGACTCTGGACTCTTTCAGACGACCTAAATTCCAAAATCCCAGCTTAGCTACTAGCGACTAGCAAGTTACTCTCCTCAGTTTTCTTTATCTATAAATTAGACAATAAAGAAGAATGACCTTACTAGGGTTACTAAGAAGATTCCATATGGCAAAATTAGAAATGACTCAGAACACTGCCTGGTGCTTATTAAATACTCTGTACAAGTTAGGTGGTTGTTGTTGTTATATGCCGTGGAGTCGGTTCCGACTCATAGTGACCCTGTACAGGGAAAGCCTCATCTTTCTCCTGCGGAACAGCTGGTAGTTTCAAACTGCTGACCTTGCGGCTCGCAGCCTGATTCGTAACCACTACGCTACCAGAGCTCCTTGTACAAATTACATAAATAAGAGTAAATAAATAAAATCAAGTGACCTATCCTACATGATTTAAAAAAATATATCTATTAGCAACATACTGTCCGGATCTTCATCAGCAGTCACTGAAATGTGCTACTAAGCACAGTATCTGATGTGTAGTTCGTGTTCAATGAATGTTTGAACCACCACATCCCTTGGTCTCTTACTAGACTTCCTCAATCAGCATGTGTGAGAGAGAGGGGCTCTGGAAACTATGTTTAATAAATTCCATGAAGATTCAGAGGCAGTCAAATTTGGACCTTGTTCATGTTGGTTTCTTTCTAGCTACCAAGTCTAGTGTCTGTGCTGGAGTCAGGGATGACATGGGGTCCAAGAGTGAGTGAAATACAGAGGGTGGTTGAGGAATCAGAGGTCAGAGATCAGGTGTAGTTGACGGGAAGTCACCTTGAGCAGAGAGGTGCGGGGTACGCAGAGCAAGTTCACAGCCATCGAGAGTTTCCGGAAGAACTCAGTGGCGATATCACCGAGCCCAGCCCCTTGTAGCCAGTCTAGGACAAGATCCAGGTTGGTTCTAATCTGGACAGCTCGGGACCACTGATAAAAAGGTCGGCCTTGACCTGTGGTGGGAGGGTACACGGAGAAATGGGTTCAGGGACTTTCTCCTCTTGCTCTCCCAGTCCTTCTTGTCCTTCAATATGAGAACCCGAGTCTGTTTTTTCTGAGTCCTCGACAGGACGTGGGGTTTGGTGGCTCCCGTCTCTGCCTTACTACCCTCTCCTCCCAGCCTGACCCTCACCTCGTTCCATCAGTGAGTTGAGAAGAGATGCATTGGAGAAGAAGAACAAGTAGCCAAAAGTCTGAGACACAAGGTCTGGGTGCAGCTCACACTGGCTGGTTAGTTCTAAGGCTGCCTGGAACACACCCAGGGTGGGTCTCAGCCCTGGAGGCATGGCCCCCAGTTCAGCCCCAGGCCCTGGCAGCTCTGCTCCAGCCGTGAAGGGGTTACTGTCCAGGAGTGCAGGCAATGTTGAATACAGGGTCTGAGGAAATAGAGAGGTGAGAACACATGATCAAACCTGAACTCTCATTAAGCTTCAAGGCAAAAGTGCATAAAGATAAAGGGCTTCTGGGAGTTGTAGTTCATTCTACCTTAAATGTTAGCAAATTTCTACTTTCAAGATAATGGTGGTGCGCTGTTGAGTCTGTTCAGACTCATAGTGAGCCTATATAGGATTTCCAAGGCTGTAAATCTTTATAGGATCAGCAAGTCTCATCTTTCTCCTGCGGAGCATCTGGCGGACTCGAACTGCTGACCCAATTCATAATCCACGGTATGCTACCAGAGCCTTAGTATTTATCAAGTCTGATATGTCTCAAGTCTTTCGAATTTACAGAAATTTCTTGGTATTTTAAAACCACTTCTGGTGCATTCTGGGGCTTGTAGTTTTCTAGAGGGGCACCTCAAAGGAGGACAAAGGATACTTGATAAAGAGGCCCTCTTCAGTCCAAGAATTATTTATCCATAATCCTCAAAAGAAAGAATGGAGATGAGGAAATGGGGGTGGGGTGGCAGTCAGCCAGTGGAAAATGAGATCAAGTCAAGGGCAGGAAATGAAGTCAGAGCCAGAGAAGAAAGAAAACTTCACTTGGCAAGGATGCACCGGAAGTGAAGCCTTGGGGGGAAGGTCTTCCCAAATCAAGATCCCCTTTAATTTCAGAGAGAGAGAATCTGGGCCCATCAACATCTGGAGAACGTCAAGAAGGAATTTTACAGTCGAGGATGGTGGTAAGGAGATAGGCAGAAAGCAAGGCTGCAGGAAGTGTGTCCTGGGGAGACAAGGACTTATGACTCAGAAAAAAGAACTGCTGGAAGTGAAGTTAGCAAACCCACGTGGTAAGGCCTGGTTAAAGAGGACCTCTAATTGAAATGACAACACTGGCACACCATGGGCATTTATTTGATCAAAACTTATAACGATATTTATCAGTGACTAAAGGAGCTCTGGTAGCGTAGTGGCTATGAATCGGGCTGCGAACCTTAAGGTCAGCGGTTCGAAACTACC
>NW_006408634.1:6706663-6761099 GCF_000296735.1 Chrysochloris asiatica
GGGCTGCTCATCTCACGGTCAGCAATTCGAAACTACCAGTTGTTCCGCGGGAGAAAGATGAGGCTTTCTGCTCCTGTAAAGCTTTACAGCCTAGGAAACCCTGTACAGGGTCACTGTGAGTCGGAACTGACTCCACGGCACACAACAACAACAAAGAGACTTGAAGGAGCTCTGGTAGCATAGTGGTTACGAATCGGGCTGCTAATCTCACAGTCAGCAGTTCAAAACTACCAGCTGTTCCACGGGAGAAAGATGAGGCTTTCTGCTCCTGTAAAGATTTACAGCTTCAGAAACCCTGTACAGGGTCACTATGAGTCGGAACCGATTCCACGGCATATAACAACAACAACAACAACAAAGAGACCTGGTGTGGTACTGTGGGATAAAGCACTGGACCGCAAGGTCAGTTTGAACCACAAGGTCAGCAGTTCAAACTCACCCACTCCTTGGAAACCTTATACAGGGTTGCTATGTGTTGGCACTGACTTGATGGCACTTAACGACAACAGTAAGGAGTGGATGGAGAAAATGGGAGCTTAAGAAACCTCAAAAGTCCTGGTGTGGCACTATAGTGTAAACACTGGATAAACTATAGGACAAAACCAGGAAAGCTGATGATTCAAACCCACCATCTGCTCCTTGGAAACCCAATACAGGGTTGTTATGAGTCAGAGCTGACTTGACAGCATTTAACAGCAATAAGAAAGTGGTACAGCCAAGTAGTGAGGTCAACCTGACACAAGGTAACGGTTGTACAGACAGGAAGAGAAAAACACAAAGGCAGAAGTGATGTAAGCTCAAACAGGAAGTGATGTCTGAATAGCAAAGATGTTGTTAAGTACCGTGGAGTAGGTTCCAACTCATAGTGACCCTGCACAGGGTTTCTGAGGCTGTAAATCTTTATGGGAGCAGAATGCCTCATCTTTCTCCCACGGAACTGCTGGTAGTTTCGAACTGCTGACCTTGAGGTTGGCATTCCGACTTGTAACCACTGCGCTTAAGTATTGGGGTGAAATTGGAAGTGAGATCAAGGAAGCAGGAAGTGACGCACAGTCAAATAGGAAGTGACATTAGAACAACACAACAGAGTTTCAACAGGAAATGATGTTTATGTCAATCAAGAAGCAAGGGGCAAGACCAACCTTGGTGAGGTAGTAGACAGACTGCTGGAAGGTACACATGATGACTTCATCCATGAGGGCCATGGCCTCGTCACATAATTCCAAGTCATTGCAGAGCTGTGGGTCTGAGGACGGGGATGAGAATGAGAGGCAAGTAGGAGCCCAGGTTCCCAAATGAGGGGTGTGATAGGGGGCATGGTAGGGCTTGGGCCTGGGTTAGGGCTCACCCTCCTGGTCAGCCTCCTTCTCCATCTCCAGCACCTTTTCCTGCACAAAACTCAGCAACTCTGTGGTGTTGGCCATCCATAACATAAGCGGCCGCAGCTCCACAGACACAGCTTCTGGGGTCAGGGGCACCTCAGGAACCCCCTCAGGGTGGCTGGGGAAGGAAAAAGGAAGTGACCAACCCCCACTTCAGTGTTCAAACCTCAAGATCTGGTTTTGAGTTGGTGACTAAGACCAACCTCCATTTTACATCTAGCAAAGTTGAGTCCCAATGGAGAACAAAGACTTGCATTATGACATACATGGAGTGCACCCAGAATTTTATAGAAATCCCCTCCTTCCCTCCCCACCTTTCTCCCCAGGACTTCTCTTACTTCTCTGGCTGCCGGTCTCCAATTTCCTTTATCTTTTCCTGAGGAACAGGATGATCAGAATCAAGATAATATAGGAATCAGAGGAGGGGAAAGGGACTTAGGGGTTTTCCCAAAAGCATGTTTCTTCACATTCTCCCTGCAAAATAGACTCTACTCCCTCCAAACTATAGAAAAGGCCGACTCCCTTATCTTAGGCTTTCAAGAGGATTTAAGACATATCCTGCAGGTTATTGGTAGCGTGGTTACCAATCGGGCTGCTAACCTCAGGGTCAGCAGTTCGAAACTACCAGCTGTTACATGGGAGAAAGATGAAGCTTTCTGCTCCCATAAAGATTCGCAGCCTCAAGAGTCGCTATGAGTTGGAACCGACTCCACGGCACATAACCACCACCACCACCTCAGGTTATGAATGGTCTATCTCCTCAAGCCATCTTTTGCTCAAGTAGAGTTCCTTCTTACCCTCAAGCTCTCTAAACCTAGGTCAATAACATGGAACCTTTGCCCACATTCTGATGGTTTCACTTGTCACTTCCATCAGTCAGTCAGTGTGTGTTTCACCTCCTAGAATGGTTTTCTCCACTGTTGCTCTAAACTTACAGAACCAACGGGCAGCCTGCCTCACCTCTCTTAATGGTCTCCTTCCAGTAGTTCGCTCCCCAATCTCCCTGAATGGTTTCCCCATAATCCTACAGTTCTCTAGTTAGGTCTTCCCCTATTTTTCAGCAGAATGGTCAACTCCTCAACTCCCAGTATCCCATGAACCCTCCCAAGACCTCAGGAGAGGTAGTTTTCTCCTGCCCAGCTAAGAAATACAGGCTGAAGGGGGGCAGGGGAGGCTGGGAAAGGGCTTTGGATGCAGGTGAGGCTGGGCAGCGGTTGGGGCGCTCACCCAAACAGCCTCCTTGATGAAACGTGCCAGGCGGCCCAGCAGGCGCGGTAGGTGGCCCAGCTCCAGTTCTCGGGCCGAGTGCTGTACGCACAGCGCGAGCAATGTGGCTGGCCCGAGTGGTGGCAGGTCTCCCGCGCCGGCGGCTGCGGCTCGCACAATCTCGCCCAGCAGCGCCTCCTCCTCGCGCGGTCGGAAGCGCAGCACGGGATCGCGGCCATCCAAGTAGGCCGCCAGGGCCTCACCGCGCTCCTGCAGGCCGCGACCGCACAGGCGGCACGAGAAGGCCCAGCCCGGGCCTGGAGGCGCAGCCCCCGGACGTGCAGGCAACCAGGGCGGCCGCGCCAGCCCCGAGCCCCCAGCGCGGGGGTCTTTGTACATGAATAGGAAGTGGTCGCCCAGACCTAGCAAGTCGCCTGGGTGCAGCTCGGCCTCCCTCAACAGGAGGCACCCGTTGTGCGTAACAGGGGCGCCCCGGGATGGGCGCACTGTGGCTGGTGGCTCAGGGCCCGCGCGCACCGTGCAGTGACGCGGCAAGATGTCCGGGGCGGTGAGGAAGGTGTCCACATATAGCGCTGGGTTCCCGCCGCGGACTGATGAGTTCCCACCGCGGCCAAACACGTGCTGCTCCCGTGTCATCACATATACCACGAAGTCCTGGATGGAGAGTGAATATGTACTTGGAATGGGGAGCTTCCAAAGGATCCCTTGCCCAATTGATTCAGGGAGGTCTTCTTGGATCCCAATGGATTCCTCAATCACCCCCACCTCCCCTGAGAGGACTCTGTGAAAGGACCCATTTTCTATGGTGGATAAGTCCCACAGGGCCCTTCCCAAAGACTGGATACTTACATGGGTGTACTCTTTTCCGACATGGGTTCTACCATTTCCTCCCTCAAAAAGATGGAGGCTTTTAAAGAGATCTCCTTCCTCAAATGGACTCTCTCCTCTTGAATGGACTCTTCAAAGGCAGCCCCTTTCTACCATGGGCACTCCCATAACAGTCAGCCCAAGAAACGGGCGTTTCAAATGACACCCCCATTCCTTCCTAAATGGATTATCTCATTATCCCCTCTCTCCAAGAATAGATTTTTTTCTAATGAACTTATCCTTACCCTACCTACCCTATGAGGAGCTCTGGTAGCGTTGTGGTTAAAAATTGGGCTGCAAACCTCAAGATCAGCAGTTCAAAACTACCAGCTGTTCCATGGGAGAAAGATGAGGCTTTCTGCTCCCGTAAAGATTTATAGCCTTGGAAACCCTGCATAGGGTCACTATGAGTCAGTACCAACTCCACAGCACGTAGCCACCACCATGATGGGCTTGCTTCTAAGATGCTTTTCTCACAACGGACTTACCTATTATCCAATTCCCATGACAGAAACTTCCAAAGTCATTTCCCCTTCCAATAATACTGTCTATATTCCCAATGCAGGGAACGGATCTCTTTAAGGAGATAACTCCTCTCCAACCCCCCTCCTCCTCCCCCACATACACACTTTCATTCTCTCCACTCTAATTCATGAGATCCCCTTTCTACAATGGATTCCATTTTTAGTCCTACCATGGACTTGATTGCTGTATTACTACCATTTCCAAGATAAAGACTTCCAAAAATACTCTCCCCTTCCATCAATGGATTCTGTCAATATTCCCATCCCCCAAAAGAACATCTCCAAAACACAGGAAAGTTCACTGTAAGATCACCCTCATATAGTGAGTTCTAGCAATCCTGTCATAAAGAATTTACAAGATTTTCTTCTTAGAGTGGAATGTCCCATTTCACCCATCAAATGAAGAGATGTATTCCAGAAGCTCCTTTATAAAAAACGGACTCTCCCATGCACATTATGTACCTACCTCTCACTTAGCTACATGATTAGGATCTAAAGATCTGCTTGTTACGTGAAAATGCAGGATGACTACAACATTACACAACTACCAAACCATTGACCATCATGGCCCAATCAAGTTGATACACAATCTCCTTAGCCATCACACAGAGCCAGTGTTACTCTTGCCTCATGCCTCAGTATTTGTTACTGCCAGATAGACATTGTTAATTTGCAAAATAGTGAGTAGTAGATTTTTTACTATTGGTATAAATGCAAGATGTGGGATAAAGCTAGTCAGTTAAGTGAGGAGTAGGTGAATAGAAACGGAAGACTTGCCTCCTATTATTCTCCATGCACGTCTGAAAGACTAGGCATCCTGATTTACATAAATCCCCTTTCTACACTGATTTCTTCCATTTCTGGTCACTCCATGAGTGGACATTCCTAAAGAGAACCCTTTCTACAATGAAGCCACTTTTTACCCCTTCAGAAAAATGAATGCTTTCAATCTTACTACCATCTTAAAGTAGGATGTCCTGTTCTTCTTCTCTGTGCCAAGGAAGGACATTTACTGAAATATACAAGCTCTCTTTCTACAATGGACTTTCTTGTTTCCTAGACCAGGAAAGAATGCTTCTACAACATCCACTGTAAACACTCCAGTTCTCCAATGTTGCATGGAAAGATGGGCTGTTGCAATAAATCCACACCCCTTTCTACAATGAAATCTGCCTATTTCCTTAGTCCCAACAAGGAGGAATACATTGTTTCATTGAATTCTATTTTCTTACTATCTACAGAACCAAGCTGACTAACCTAATTGGATCCCTCTTTAAATAAAAAACAAACCTATCCGGACATATTGTCAGGAGGGACCAGTCGCTGGAGAAGGAGATCATGTTTGGTAAGGTGGAGGGTCAGAGAAAAAGAGGAAGACCCCCAGCGAGATGGATTGGCAAAGGGGCAGCATCAATGGGCTCAGGCGTGGCAACAATTGTGAGATTGGCCCAGGACCGGGCAGTGTTTTGTTCTCTTGTACATAGGGTTGCTATGAGTCAGTACCCACTCAGTGGCACCTAACAACAACAATCCAATAAAATCCACCACCTTCTAGAATGACCAGTTCCCATAGGCCTCAGCTTATCTGTTGAGCTTGACCATACCATTGTTACCCAAAGGTAGACATCATAAGATAATTACTCCATCATCAAAAATAGAAGAACAATTTCAGTAATACACTATTTTTCTATTAATAAAATAATTTCCTGATAACTCCCCTTCCCAATCACCAATCCCTAAATGCTGTTGGTGTTTAGTGCTGACAAGTTGGTTCTGACTCATTGATCCCTGTACAGGGTTTCCCAGGAACTGCTGGTGGGTTTGAACTGTCCACCTTGTGGTTTAGCAGTCCAGTGCTGATCTTACAGCGCCATGCCAGGATTCCATTCCCTTTAAGAAATGGATGCTTCCAAGGAGCTCTTCTTTCTCAGTGGACTCTCTCACTCTCCCTTGGCCTTCGAAGACAATGCTTTCCCTTAACTTTGAATGAATCGAATCATTACCTATTTATCCCTCTAGTGGAATTTCACATCCATCTACCTTCCACTCCTATCATTTCTTATAGTGGTATCTCCCACTCTGGAACCTTGCTGAAACCATATCTCCAAGGGTATTCAAGCTACAGCATTCTAGGAAATCAAGGGAGTTGTAGTTTTGTTGTCCTTCAATGGACAGAAGGTACTTGCAGATCTTGGGGTAGGGAGATAGATAGGGGAGGCACTTACCTGGGCGTCCTGGTAACCCTGGAGCAGCAGGAAGTAGGGGCGGTTGCTGGGGGCCTGAATGAGGCACTGGGTCAACTGGTCGTAGTCGCTGGGGTCCACTGGTCCAATTTGGGCGTCAGCTGCTCCTGGGGCCATACTCAGTGCTTGTTGTCTACGTTCCTGCTGCCGCCGCCTGCGACCTTGTAAGCTGAGCTCCGACACGCTGCGCCTCAAGGAGAGGTTTTCTGAGCGCTCCTTGCCCCCGGACCCTGCCGGGGTAACTGATCCTGAACTTGGGCCAGGACTGGCCAGGGCCGCCCCACCTGATGCCGCCCGAGAACGGTTCTTCTGTGGCCGCCACGAGGGGACGCTCGTGCCTAAGAAGAAAGATGGAGAGCCGTGAGGCTGAGAAAGCAAACAGGGAAAAGCAGATGAGGGAGATGGAGCATTTATATAAAGAGAAATAGACGTGTCCTCAGAGAAGTGAGGCGGATTCCGATATTTAGATTTTTGCATAGGCTATTCCCTGTAATAGAGTCCTGGTGAGGCACTGTGGGCTAATGCATCAGACTGCAAAGCCGTTTGAACTGCAAGGTCGTGGTTCAAGCTCAACAGCTGCTCCTTGGAAACCCTATACAGGGTCGCTATGGGTTGGAATCGACTCAACGGCACTTAACAACAACAACATTCCCTGTAACTGCGTCCTACCTGACACCTACCGACCCATCCAGCAATTCTCATTTCATAACTTCACTCATTCTTTCAGCAAATATTTATTGAACACCTACTATGTGCCAGGCATGGGCGCTTGCTTCTGTAGTGAACAGAGAAGACCTTGTTCTTGGAGAAAACAGCTCTTCCTGAACACTTTTCTTGACATTCTGATTTGAGGTGTCCGCGGCTATGCTCAGCATCCTGGGCACATAGTAGGTGTTGCTGAGAAGAATGAATGAACTGATGTGGTTCCCATTAGGCGATCTGATCTGGGAGGCCAGGGACCTCACCTGTCAATGTGTCTAGAATTTTGCTGAGATTAACTGGCAAAGAACATTTGAAGCTTGAGTTCAAAGTCCATGAGTTTAACTACTATACCACTCTAACCCCTCAAAGACCCAGAAACAACAACAAAAAACATGTGAGTAAACTTCTTGAATATCGCGTGGCACTAAGTGGTCCAGGACTCACCCCTGTCAAACTACCTACTGCCATTGGGTGGGTTTTGACTCATGGTGGTACCTACCACATGCTACAGAGGAGAAGCACTTCATAGGAGGGTTTTCTTGACTTTCATCTTACGATCAAACATAGAAACGAGTATGAGACCAGAACTACACAGGGACACTATGAGTCAGAATCAACTAGATGGCACTCAATGCAACAACCATCTTTGTGAAAGCAGATCCATCAGGTCTTTCTTCCGTGGGGCAGCTATGTGGGTTCTAACTATCAATCTTTGGTAGCTGAGCATAAACCATTTGCCACCTAGGTTCCATCCAATCCTTGCCATTTCCCTATTGGCACCACCCAGGTCCCCATGTGTGGCGCTGTGGGTTAATGCGCCAGACTGCAAAGCCATTTGAACTGCAAAGTCGGCGGTTCAAGCTCACCAGCTGCTCCTCGGAAACCCTATACAGGGTCGCTATGGTCAGAACCAACTCAACAGCTCTCCTCAGCTGCAGCAACCTAACCCTCCTGGGACCCTCTATAAATACTTTTTTCTCTGACCCCTTTTTCTCTCTAACATGCTTCTTTCAAAAACTTCCCCGCGGCCCCACCCCACCCCCCAATGTAAGCACCTGCTTTTTGGAGCTCTCTGAAGCTACAGTAGCATCTTTTTTCCTTCTAGTGCCACCCACTCTTCATCTAGGCACCACCCACATAGCTTCACCCACCAATCATCGCCACTAGCTACAGGGACCCCGACTCTGAGCTCCCTCACATCTGCCCAGCCCCATATCGCAGGCTCCCTGCTACTCAAGCCCCGCCCCAGCAGGACCCCTAGGACAGGCAGTGCCATTGGGTCCACCACCCCTTTCTCCCAGATCCCAGAGCACACCCCACCTGGCCCCCACATCCCGCCCCAAGTCCAGTCCTCAAGTCTCACCCTTCAGGTCTCACCGGCCCCGCCCCTCTAGCTCGGGGACCCAGTCCCCCAAGCTCACCCGTCTAATCCCACGGGCCCCATCTCAGTACCTCTTCCCCACCACCAGCTAGCTAGCCCTTCCTCCCCTCTCGCTTACAGAGCCCGAAGCCCAGAATCGCGCGGCTCCGCCCCGCCCCGCCCCACCACCAGACCCTTCTCCGGTATGTCCCGCCCCTCCATCAGGCCCCGCCCTCTCACCATCGTTATCCGCAGCTCCAAAGACTTCCAGCTCCAGGCGGCGCGCCTCCTCGCGACCGCGCAGCTCAAAGCGCCGCACCCAGCCGGGTCGCGCCCGCCACAGCTCCTGCACCAGCAGTGGGCGCTCGGCATCGCCCAGCACTCTCAGGTGCTCTGCCCTCCACTCGCCGCCACTGCCTGCCGCCTGCCGACCGAGCGCGTCACAGAGTGCGAAGGCGTCTACGCAGCTGCTCTCGCCTGGGCCACCGCTAGGGCTGCTGGCCAGCCCGTAGCGCTCCAGCGCCTCGGCCACGAGCTCACGCGCCGTGGAGCGAGCAGTGGCCAGCACGCTCTTGTAGTTGGCGCCCGACGCCAGCCCGGCGCCGAAGATCTTGAGGACCCCGGGGGGCGCCGTGGCACGGACAGCCAGAGCCGGTTCGGGAGCCAAGCCAGCTGCCAACTCCGGCAGCTTCTTTTCACTGGCCCAGCGCTGCGCGCCCCCTGGAGTCCCCGGGCCGCCCGCGCCACCGGATCCCATGGCCCCGGTACCCGAGCCTCGGAAGAGCTGTGAGATGCGCTTGGCGCGGCTACCAGAGGCTCCCCCGGCCGCCTTGACCGCGCCCACTCGCCGCAGCTCCACGTGCGGCGGCGGCGGGGGCAAGGGCTCGCTGCTGCGGCTCCCCGTGTCCGAAGATGAAGACCTGGGAGCCCGCCGGGATACAGAAATACCGGAGAGGGAACCCAGAAAGATACACAGAGATGAGGGAGAGTGGGTAAAGACACAGAAGTGGGGCGGGCAGAGACCCACAGAGGATGCAGAGACCAGGTCAGAGATGTAGGAAAAGAGGAAAAGAAAGATAAAATAAATAAAATTGAGCCCCACAAAGGAAATTCCAAGAGGTGAACAGGGAGCGGAGGAAGGAAGGTGAATCAAGCTCTTGCTCTCCGTGTCCCCACCCTGAGCCCATGGGGCCAACTCAATCTCCAAGCCCAGGGTTTCCCCACGCGCCCTCCGATGGCTGTTTCCAGCTCCGTTTCCTTGCCCACTAGTTCGAGTGCCCACTCAAGACAGGAACCAGAGCCCACCCTTAAGGGGACCTGTCATTACCCAGGGGGACAGGGGCTAGATTTGGGAGACAGTGGACACTCACTTGACAGAGGCAGCGCTGGGCCAGCGTCGCCCCAGCTTGGCAAGCTGCTTCCTGGGGGAATTGATCCACAGGCCCACTGGGAGATGGAGCTTCCCGAAGCGTGGGCTTCCGCCCTCCTTCCGTTCCCCAGATAACATTGCCCTAGGGAATGTGGATAGGACCCCAGCTCCTGAGGCCCTGAGCAGTGGGGATGGGGTAGAAGTGGTCAGTGGGAAGGGGGGCTGGGGCTTAGCGTCCTGGTGATGGGAAAGACTAGGGGACCCCAGGGTCCTGGCAGAGGAGGGAACAGGAGAGGGCTGCGGACCCCTGATTCTCAGGGGAGGAGAGATCTGGATTCTTGGGTCCCTGGTGCTTACCCTCTTTCGGGTCCCGGCAGCACTCGGGAGCCCTGGCTCCGATGGCCTGGGTGGTTGAGGATCCCACAACTGGGCTTCGGCCCTTGCCTCTGCCCCACCTCCCAGCACTGGGTGGGGGACAGGAAAAGGCCAGAGGAAACCCGGCAGGAAGAGCGGGGAGGGGGCGTCCTGTGAGGGGACCAGGCCTGGGGGAGGAGATCTGGATAAGGCTGGCCCTGCCCCATCAAGGATTCTCAGTTGCCCCCCTCCGGTCCCTCCAGGATCCAGGTGTCCTTGTCCCCAGCCCCTCCTCCCTCAGGCAGAAGACCATCCTCAGACCTCTCCCCTCTGGGAACCAAAAGTTCGGCACAATCCGGTGAAGTGAGTCAATAAGATAAATCTTTATTGTTTCTTTCATTCTGTGGCCTTTTTTGTTTTTGGAAACCTGGGGTTGCTGCACGGCCCCCTTGTCAAAGCAGAAAGGTGTTAGGCTTCTAAGGATTCTGGGTCCTTCTGAGGTCGAAGGAAAAATATCCTGGAATAACATGCAAATAAATAGTGGAACCAGATGAGTAGAGCTCTTCCCAGCATCTCAATGTGAGTTTATTCTAGCGAGTCTCTCCCTCCCAAGCATGTCCACCCCATCTCTAAGTAAGCCCCACCCTGTCATGTAAAGTCTGTTCTAAGTGGCTGTGAGACCCCTTCCGGATCCAGGTGTCAGGCAGCCCCACCCCTGACTCCAAGCCCCGCCTCCTTCAGCTGGTGGCTCACACAGTCCCAACGCCTGCTATCACCACGACAATGCCCGAGATCAGTAGCCATATGAGATGGCGTTTCAGCCGCTTGTCGGGATTTGACGACTGATGGAGTTTTGTGGTTATGCTGTCGTTATTTGGATTTGTGGTGGTCCGCAATGTTTCCTCCTGGATTCTTTTGGGCAAAACTGATAAGAGGAGAGTCAGGGAGAAGCGCCATCCAGAAAAGGGCACGTGAAGGTCCTATTCTGGCAAAGACAACGCCCCCAGCCCCTCCCCAGCCAGGCTTCCAACTGCTCAAAGCCTCACGAACCTCAGAGGAAAAAAGTCTTGCCCCTAGCCAGGGATCCTGCCCTCAAGCCTGAGACCCCTCCACGGAAGTTGACCCCATCACCCAGGCCCATGAGTCCTGTACTATTCTCAACCCAACTGCACTGACCTTTGACGCGAAAATAGATGATAGTGGCTGGACTATCGTTCACAGTGCCTAGCTCGCAGCGGTATTTGCCTTCATCCTCTGGGCTCACCATGGACTTGGCTAGAGTGGGCTGTTTTCCCTTGGACACCAACGTCTCTGTTTTGTTCTCCCAAACCTAGACCCAAGCCCAAGGGGTCACAGAGATCAGGAGTTGGGGTTCAGGGGTGAGAAATCATGGGACCTCAGCAGGAGTCCAAGATGTCATTGGTCAAGGGCCTGGGTCCGAGGGGGTCAGTGGAGGGTAAACCTGGTAAGTCATAGTCATGGGCGGTCATGGATGCAGGGCAGTGTATATAGGGGCCAGGAAGCTCACACAAGATTGGTGGATTTAAAGTTGAATTGGCTACCCGGTGAGAAGGCCTACCCTGTAAAATTTATAATCAGTGAGGCCTTGAGAGGAACGATGCCAGTTGAGTTCACAGTCTAGGATCATATCTTCCATTTGATGAACCTCGATGTGGCGCTCTAGGAACAGAGAGTTACTGGAGGAAGCTCCCCTTTGAGATTCTTTGCTCCTTTACACCTGGTCTTGGGCCCTCCTTCTCTGATACTATTTCTAGTCTGGTGGTGGTGGATCCGACTCATATAGGCTGTACATTTTATGGGAGCAGAGAGCCTGATCTTTCTCTCACGGAAGGCTGGTAGTTTCGAACCGATGACCTTACGGTTCACAGCCCGATTGGTAAC
Source organism: Chrysochloris asiatica (assembly GCF_000296735.1). NCBI lineage: Eukaryota > Metazoa > Chordata > Mammalia > Afrosoricida > Chrysochloridae > Chrysochloris > Chrysochloris asiatica. The sequence continues at coordinate 6,718,594 of NW_006408634.1, forward strand.
CACTACGCTATACTATATCAGAGATCCTTATTTCTAGTCTAGGACTCTCTTAACTGGCTCCAACCCTCTTGCGCTAATCCCACCTCCCTTGTAGGTCCAGCTCTCACCCCCACAATCTTTGGACTTCCGACAAGCGTGAACCTGTTTCTCGCAGGCATTGCACCAGATCAGAGTTTGCAACATCAAACCTGAACAGGCAGGGTCAAAAGCTTGTCAGTCGCCTTTTAAGAAATGAAGTTTAAAGGATATGGGCGGGGTCAAGCGTCTAATCCCTGGGAGTTCAGCCCGAGGGGCGGGGCTAGGACTCAGCCCAGTAGGCAGTGAGAAGGAATGAGAAACAAAGTGTAAAGAGAAAGTGACCCGCTCCCTAAGAAGTCCAAAGTGAAAAAAAGATCTAGGAAATTTCAACTACCGAAACCCCAAAAATAGGAAGGGGAAAGGTTGGGGGCAGGAACTCACCACATTTATTGGGGCAATAAACTGCCACGGAAAGAAAAAAGAGAAAGAATCAGATTCTAAATTAAAGGGAATGGTAGCAGGGGCAGAGGAAAAAGCTGGGGGCTCGAACTGTTGAGTTCTATGGAGGAAGGGCCTGGAAACTTAGGCTTTTGGGTCTGAGGCTCGGGACTCCTGGGTCTGAGGGAGGAGGGCCGGGGACCTGGATTCCTCCGTCTGAAGGAGGAGGGGTTGGGGACTTGGACTCCTGGGTCTGAGGGAGGAGGGCTGGGGGCAGGACCCCAATCTCTCACACTCTCTTATGAACTGAGCAGAGTCTCGGGCAAAGCTCTCCTTTTGCAGGTGCACCATCCAGAAAAGTTCCTTCACAAAGAGTTCTCCTAAGGAGAAGCAAGATGTCACAGAGCAGTCCTTCCTCCCCCGCCCCCTTCCCCGGAGCGAGGTGCAGGAAGTCTGCCTCTGTCTTCAGAATGTGACATTCTACTTGTGGGTCTTCTTAGGGAAGGCAACTGAATTATCTTGGGATAATTCAGAAGCAACGGTTAATCAGTTCAACCCACCCAGTGGATGCCAGGGAAGAAGAAAACCAACTGACCGGACTCCTAGGGAGGAAGCTTTTTAAAAGTTCATGGGAAAATGGAATTAGAAGATAATGACATTTCCCCAAAAACTATTTGAATCCCCATACATTTGTGCCCAGCAATACACATGTATTAATTATTTTCATTTTCACAGTAAACTGAACGGTGAAGGCTGCTTTACTATGATCTCAACTATAGAGCAAGGTCACACAGTGACGCTAGACTGGCTCCAGAGCCCAGGATCTGATCACCACCGGAGGCATCGCCAATCTCACTTCTCTTAGTGATTCCAGACTCCAGCCCTCCCCTACCCCATGTACCGTTTTTGTTTTTTTTAAACGCTTTTTATTGTGAATTGAGTGAAGGCTTACATAACAGATCATCAGTCTTACAATGCAACAGATCATACGCTTTGCTTCATTACAATGATTGCAATCCTCCATGTACCATCAGTTCATAGTATTTACCTCTATTCACTTTAACTCTTGCATCCCTCCTTGTGTCTTCGGCTACCTTCATCTTTCCTCTGCCAACCTCCCTCTCGTATATTGCCTGCCCAGTTACCCATATTAACATCTACCTTTTACCCTAGTGTCCATGATGCGTTTCAAATCCATCAAAAAACTCCAGGCTGACTTCTGCAGTGTGAGCTCATCTGTGGAAGGAGATACCCGTTGAAAAACAAATGTGGTGAAGTCAATTACGACCCACAGTGAACTCATGTAAAGCTGCCCCATTGGGTTTCCTAGCTGAGGCTATAATCTTAGGGAGCCTACTACCACATCTTCTGTGGCGCAGGCTGTGGGTTTGAACGGGCGTTTTATCACTGAGCTAGTGAGGAGGACTCCTTGTGGAAGAGATGATGATGTGCCATCGGAGTCAGTTCCGAATAATAGCAAGAAGTGGTTGGTGGTTTGAACAACTGGCCTTATGGTTAGCAGTCCAGTGCTTATCCTACAGTGCCACACCAGGACTCCTGAGGGGGTAGATAGAACCGCAGATTTCAAGCTCATTGGCTCGCTTAGTCTTAGAAACTACAATACCCATGAAGCTGTTGGGCAGCGAGAGACTTAAGGGATCGGTGGGCGGTGACTTCTGGGAAATGGCGTTTTATTAAATGAAACTGCAGACTACAACTTGTGGGGAACACAGTATTTGGCTAGCCCTGGTGAACCTCAGAATCTGCACCCCACCCTTTCCTATTCCCGGAAGCTTCGGTGATCCTCCCCTTTGCCTCGTTCTCCTTCCTAAAACATGCGCCCCCCTGCCCCCCATTTTCAAAACCCAGGAGTCCGTGCGCTTCCTTGCCCTCACCAATGGCACCTATATAGGTTTCACCATCAAGTGGCAGTTCCTTGAAATCCCGCACTGCGTTCTCTACCCTTTTCATCAGGCTTTCGCGAGCCTCGTATGGCAGGTGTCCAGGCAAGTATTCATGTTCCAAGTTCTTCAGCCCGGCCACTACAGAGGGCTCACAGATAATACAGCCGTGGACAGGAAACAGGTAAGCGGCCAGAGCCACCACCAGTCGGGGAAGCTGTGCTGCCATTGTGGCCCGAGCGCTTGATCTGCAGAGATTACCCCCACCCTCACCTCAGGGAGGGTCTTCTCAACCCAAACTGAGGAAGCCAACGCTAAACAGAAAGAAGCCAAACAAATCCCTCTATTCAAGGGATCCCCAAACTGTCAGAGAAAGAACTTTCAATGACTCCCAAATGAAGAAGTTAGTTCCTTCAATAAATACCTTCAAAGTGAGGAACAAGAATGAATTGTCAGTCCAGAGGCCCTCAAATGTAAGGTTCTCAATCATTTCTAAATAAGAGACCTATTAAACAAGAGATACTCACCGAACCTCAAAGTGAAGACCCCAGACCCCCATCCCGTGCAGGCTTCCCCAACATCCACACCACAGGATCTCCAACTCCCCAAATTGTTGTCATCTTCAACTCCCAACCTTAAGTTGATCGACATTGTGGCTTTTGTTAGGTGTGTCCCCCCCATGTAGTAGAGTAGAACTGTCCTATAGGATTTTCTTGGTTATAATCCTTATGGAGGCAGATTGCGAGGTCTGTCTCTCATGGTGCCGCTGGGTGGATTCAAAACGTCCACCTTCTGGTCAGCAGTCAAGCGTTCAATCGTTTGCACCACCTGGACTCCTTGGATCAACACTGAGAACAAGTCACCCACAAGCCCCCACAATCTGTTGCACTAGAAACTGAAAACTCAATGCCCAAACTAAATACTTCAATATAGAACCAGCCAGGATATTATTATCAAATTCAAAATTCCCTCAAAATCAAATGTACTCCAAGTCCCCCAAACCCGGGAGGTCTACAAATTTAAGACTTCAAATGATTCTCCAAATTCAGGGGCTCTTTTCCACCCTTCCTGAAGACTAGGGGACCCCAATATACAGGACGCACCTTTCTTCTTAGGCAGTGAAGAACCCTAAGGCACCCTCAAAAGCGGCTGCCAGACCTTGGATCTCTGTTTTGTCCGCCAACACTAGGGTTCGCTGAGAAGCCAAGTCCAGATTCTGGGGACTTTTAGAAAAGAATCTTGGGCCACGTCTATTACTTTCCCACGACTAAAATGAAGGATTTTGTTGGGGGCGAGAGTGAAGTCGGGCACGCTATATCGAAGACTTTTCTAGTGGGGTCAGACACGGGTTGCGCCTCTGCAGAGAGCTCCTGGCAGCCTCCAACTAATTTTCCTACGTGGGCCCCTCCCGAATATCCAAAACATGCCCAGAAGCCCAACTCTGAATCTGATTGGACCATAAACAAGGTGCCGCTATTGCGCCATGACGTCACAGAGGCGACCGTCTTTTCAAACAAGAACATTCTCGGCATCAGCCAAAGGAAGTCCCCAGCTAGTTCCCGCTTCCCAGGACCAGTTTTCGACTCTTGGCCCCAGGCTATCCTCTACAGGCCGCTGACCTCAGAAAACGCAGAGTGGCTGTTTCTTGCCATAGTACTACAACTCCCAGAAGACCATGGGTTACTTTCTCGAGAGCAGACGCTGCAGCCCTCTCCATAACATGATGGGAAATGCAGTTCAAGAATTATACTCAGCCTTTTATTCCTCGTTTATAGGGCTGCATGCCAAAGCCCCAAAGGGGATCCAATACCAAGGGTTCTGGAGAAAAGAACTAGAACCCCAGACCTGTGGATCCTAGAAAGCTATGCCCCAAAACTACCAGCTGTTCCGCAGGAGAAAGATGAGGCTTTCTGCTCTTGTAAAGATTTACAGCCTTGGAAACCCTATGCAGGGTCACTATGAGTCGGAACTGACTCCATGGTACTCAACAACATGCCCCAAATAGACAATTTGCAAGTCACTCAAGTCTAGCAGCAGAGACTGCAGCAGGTACAACATTCCAAAACACAGTGGGTAACACTCCCGTCTTCATCTTCTCTCTCTCACATACACACACACTTCATCTTGTCTCTCACACACACCTCCCAGAAAGATGCAGAAACTAAGGCTGGTGATCTGGACTTTTAATTTTACATCTCCTAGTTCCCACCTGTGGCAGCTGAGGTGGGAATAATTCCCCCCACCAACACAGACACACACAAACTTCCTGAGAAGACACAGGGGCTTGGATCCTTGGATGGGAGAATAGGGGATACAAGAAAGATATCTTCATCCTACAAGCATCCTGGTAGCACAGTAGTCAAGCACTCAGCTGCTAAGCAAAACATTGGCAGTTCCAACCCACTCATTGGATGATGTAGCAGAACACTTTTTTCCCATAGGGTCAGGGGTTCAAACTTAGCAGCTGCTCCTTGAAACTCTATCAGGGTAGCTACGAGTTGGAATTTACTCGAAGGCACTGAACAACATGGGGTCAAAATGGGAGCGAGTTGGTTTTGAGGGATAAGCACTGGACTGTGAAACCCAGGGTCGGCAGTTTGAGCCTATCAGCCACTTTGTGGGAGAAAGATGAAGCTTTCGATTTCAGCAAAGATTTACAGCCTATACAGGGTCTTTGAGTCAAAACTGACCCCTTGGCAAGGGTTTTTTTGGTGTCCTCCCCAACCTTCATCCTCCAAAATGCAGCAAGGTGTTCCAGAAACCTGATTCCAGAATCTCATCCTCCTTGACCAGGACCTGTGTCCCCCACACCCACCTGGCTTGGGGTTGGACCCTATGCCAGCATACCTTTGGATTCTTTCATTTTGGACTTGCCCAAGATAGACTGAACAGTTCTGTGAATTCATACCAGTTGACAATGGTATTGGCAAGGGGGCAAACAGTACCTATGCCTTTTCAAATACCCAGAAGGAATGTTTCTGTTCCACTGACTCCCAGAAAACAGATTCCGTACCCCCAGCTGCCCAGCTGCAGAAAAAGAAAAATTTCCTTTAATGATGCCAGGCAAACTGAACTCAAAGCCTAAATGTATAATATTCCAGCTCTCAATAAAACAATGTCCTGAGATCTCCAGAAAGATCACCTCTTGAAACTGTTTCATTTAAGTAGCCAATTTCATGCTGCCCCCTACAAAACCTGGATCTGCTAAAAACAAATTTAAGACCAACACTTCAGGGCTGAAGGGTTAGACAGAGTCCTGCCCTGCTCACAGGCGGCCCTAACTTTTCAAGAGCCTGAGAGCTGACCAAGAAAGATGCTAGTGAACTAAAACCACAGAACCAAACCATTGCCACTGAGTTGATGTGGACTCATAGCAACCCTGTAGGACAGCAGAATGGTCCCATAGGGTTCACAAGGCTGTCAATCTTTACAGACGCCAACTGCTACAACTTTCTCCCGTGGAGTGGCTGGTGGGTTGGAACCAAAGTCTTTTGGTTACTAGCCAGCCAAATGCACCACACCAAGGCTCTAGTGGGTCAAGGAAAAAGTTTATCTTCCCTCTCAATCTTCCTTGCATTGGTAGCATGTTAACCTTCATTAAATTCTTCCTTGAAGTTATTTGGAGTTCATTCTTTCTGGACAGGTTCTACAAGGCCATTCTACAAGACCTGGCCCTCTTTAGGGCAAATCCCCGCTAGAATCATCTCACAAACATGGAGGGAAAAGCTGAGATCAGCAGGCTGTAAAGCAGTTAACAAAGGACTGGATTCCAACAGCCTTTCTAGGACTCAGGAGAGGGAGGACCACTTTTTCTAGCTAGCATGAGGATGGTCAACAATAGAGGCTTCCTTGCTTTCAGGGAGGCAGCCTTCTAGAAATACTCTGGATATGGACGGGAAAGAGCAAGTGGGCACTGTAGCTTCTCAGACTGTCATGAGCTTCTCCAGGGATTGCCAACCACCAGGAAAAAAATGTTCTGCTGGCTCTAGAACATTCTGGCAATTCCAGAAACCCACTCCCTTGCCCCGTCTCAAAGCCTGGCTAACTAGATTCATTCTGAAAATAGGTCGAGCAAGGGATGGTGGCCACCTGTTCCAGAAGTACCACATACTTCTCCAAAAGCTAAGTTTCAGGAGACGTATACTGCCGGCTCTAGATGAATCCTGCTAGTACGGAGTTTTTCCGGAGTGGAGACAGGTCTGCAGGAATGCCCACCCACTCAGGCAGGAAGGCGGCCTCAGGCCTAAAGATCTTCAGGAAACTAGAGTTTGGCAGGGTGAAGTTGGCCAGGTAGACAGTGTCTCCTCCAGCAAGGTAGGCAGCCCAGAAGCCAAAAGTCCCAATGGTCATGATGGTGTGGTTGCACTCCGTGAGCAATGCAAAGTCCCTTGCAGGGGAACCTTCGTGCCCATTCCCAGCAAAGATCACGTCTCCCCTGGACGTGTCAATATTCTCCTGGCACCAGTCCATGCCATTGCTGGTGACCACAAAGATGGGAGCCTCGTGCCGTTCCCGAAACCAGTCCATGGCCTGCTGGAGGTAGGCGCGGTCGGCCACCACACCCTTCCAGCGTTGGGGCATGACCTTCAGATAGTCCCCACGGCGCACGTGGACCCCTACAAAGGTGCTTGGGGTGGCCCTGGTGTGGCCCAGGCGGATAGACCTCAGCACGCTCTGGGCTTCCTCCCGAAGGTGCTCATGGAGCTTGAACTCACTACGGATCTTTTCTCGAATGTGGTGGAAGAAAGTCCAGGAACAGGGAAAACCAAAGAGCTTCAATTGGGCTTCTTCTAAATGACTGTATTCCTCCGACATCCAGTCATGAAGCTTCAGCTTTTGCCAAGAAATTTGTCTGTCCACCTCAGGCGATAGCACGGGCAGGGTGATTCGGAACACTGGGGCCAGGGTGTCGTGCATCGAAGGCAGAATGAAGGCCTGGCGGCCATTGAGCTGAGCCAAGGCTAACAGGGTGGCATACTGTCCCATCTGGTTACCAAGCCGGCCATCTGAGTAGATGGTCCAGGTTCCAGAGAGGGAGTCAGAGCTCTGGAGAGACGAATAGGAGGTGTTGGCAGTCACTGGTGTCCCTGAGAGACAGAAGATGGCCACTGGAGGCATCTCCAGGCAGGAGTAAGAATACAGGACAGACAAGTCTAGCCCATTGAAAAGGGTATCTTGATAGATGTGGAGGAAAAAGATGGCTGAGACCACAAAAGCGACTAGAAAGGCCAGACACAGATGACGTCGGCTGGAGGACCACATGGCTGCAGGGGAAGGAAAATGCATTAGCAGATGAATCTGAGCAGGAATCTCAGGGAGAAGGGGCTGGAAATCAGGGCTCCTGGAAGGAGGGGCTGGGACTTGGAATCTTGCAAAATAAGGATGGAAAATGGTGAAAATTATGGTTTCCCAAACAGTAGTTATCCTCTGCCCTTTTCTCCACTCTGCGCACCTGTACGGCCCCCCGAAGGAAGCCCTTTTTCCAGGTGTACCTATGTGAGAAGCAGAATCCAACACCGGGACGATAGGAAAGCGAGGGCTGGTGGTCCATCTAGGACCGCAGACGAAACCGGGCTCCGCGAGTAGTCGGAAATGGAGGCTGGTGAATGTCAGGCTTGCAAGCGCGCACTCCTGGGTCGGGCCCGATTCCCGGCCCCCAGAACCCCGCCGCCCACACTCACCCGACCTCCTGGCAGTGGGTGCTGGAGCCTAAGTGTGGCGTCCGCAAACCTAGGCCTCATCCGGCCACCTCCGGAACCCCGGACGCCAAGACCCCAAGACCGATAACCTAGTCTTCGTACGGCCTCTCTAGAGCAGGAATAGGGGAGGAGAAAGAGGGGGCGCGCTTGTGTCTCCGCCCTGGGAGGCAGCCGAGGCACCGCCTAGGCGGGGCCGCTCCGCCCCATTTCCTGGCGCTTGGTCAGACGCCTCTGGCTAGGAAGACTGCGGCCGCGCGGTCAAATTCTCAGGGTCCTGCAGCTCGCAGCTTCAACCCTTTCTTCCCCTGTCCCTGGCCAGCTGGGCAGAAATCTCCGCCCAGGCAATTTACCTAGCGGCCAGGTACCTGAATCCTTCTGGAGCCTTGGAGATCTGGATCCCAGCTGCAATTCTGGACCCAGACGCTCCGGTCCATCTTCTCCACTTAGGTGTCTGGGTTTCTCGTCCGCCCACGGTCCCCGTTTGCGCCCAGTCGGCCACTTAAGGGAAAATACCTGTGGCATCCTCCCAGGGGGGAGAACCCGCTTGCCCAGCTACTCCTGGTGCGGATGGGGACATCTGTTTCAGCTCCCAGGGACCCAGGCGTGCGAGTCTCTAACTTTCAGGTGGATCAGAGCCTACAGGGGCTGTTAATCTGCCATCCCCACCGAATCCATACAATTAAAAAAGTCCCAGTTCTCCGCCCTTTCTAGACTTTCACTAGTGTAACTCAAGACCTGCGGCCACGAGGGGCAGAGTTCCCCAGCTGACTTCTCCCCTCTGCTTCCATTGTCAACACTCGGCCTCTGCATACGCCATCCCCAGTCTGACCACTGCCCTGCCAGGTAATGCAAAAGGTACAAGAGTTGGGCTCGACTTGCCAAAATTTATCTCGAGTCTAAGTCCCATATCTGATGACTTACTTTGTTACCTCACTCAAGTCACACTGAAAAGTTTTATAATAATAATAACAGCCTAAGCCTCCAGCCCCCTCCTCCCTCACCCGGGAGTCCGACCCAGCCTCTATCCCCCCTCCTCCCTCAGACTCAATAATTCAACTTCCGCTTCCCTCAGACCTATGAGTCCAATCCAGGTACCAACCCCTCGGGTTTCAGACCCAGGCTTCCTGGTCTCAAGGAGTTCTGTTCCTAAGCGTCTTCAGGAGCCCCTATCCAAGAGTCCCAACCTTTAGACTCCTCTTTCCTCAAATCCAGAAGCTCAAGCCTTCAATTTTTGTCTCCTTCAGACCTAAGAGTCTAGGGGTGCTCCAGTCCCCTCCTTTAGCAGACCCAGAAGTTTGGGTCTGCAATCAATCCCCACCCCCACCCCCCTAGACTGTGACGTCCAGTCCCTGCTTCATGGAAGGCTTTCAGGAAGTTGGCCAACCCCTCTCTTGTCCCAGTTCCAGGGTCTAACGTCCCCTCCAGAGACTGGCTCAGATACAAACTCTGAGTCAGACTCTTGCTACTGCCTGCCTCTCCTCAGTCCCACACTCCACCCCACCCCACCCCCCGGGCTATTTTGGGAGCATCTGTCTGTAGGTCGGTAGCCTCTCTAGTGACAAGAGGCACCAGGATTGCATCAGAGGAGGAAGGCAGGCGTCCATGGGTCTCCACGTTGGACAGGGGTTGGTGAGGGGTTGGCACCAGCTCAGGTGAAAAAGGTTGAGAGCCCCCTCCCCGCCCCCAACACCACTGGCCTCTCTGGGAACTCTTCTTTCAATGGTAGTTTCTGCTTTCAGAAGATCAAAGAACATCATCATCATCATCATCATCATCAGATAGGATGCCTTTCATCCTACTTTCAGAAACATAAATATTCAGATGAAATGGAGAAAGGTCAACTGTGGAGCCAAAGTTCTCCTCAGTTAGCCAAGGAAAGGGTTTGATAGGATCCCAGCCCCCTCCTCCCTCAAACCCGGGAGGCCAGGTTCCAGTCCTCTCCTTCTTTACATCCAGGGCTCCCTAAATCTAGCCCCCTCCTCCTTCAGACCCAGGGGACCCCAAACCCAGCTCCTTCCTCCTTCAGACCTTGGAGCTTAAGTTCTAGACCCCTCCTCGCTCACACTCAGGAGTCTGGGCCCCCAACATCTCCTCCCTTAGGACCCAGGAGTTCAGGCCCCAGCCCGTCCTCCCTCACTTCCAGGAGCCCATCCTCCTTCATACCCAAGCATCTTGACCCTCAAACTCTTTCTCCTCCAACCCAGGAATCCTGATGCCAGTCCCAGTCCTCCAGCCCCAGAAATCTTAGCCCTCAGCTCCTTTCACTCCAAGTCATAGGAACCAAGTTCCTCAGACCCAGGAATTGGGGCCCCCAGCTGGAAGGACCCCCGATTGCATCATGCGTTCAGGCTGACCTGGGCCACGGTGGAATATGGGCTCCTGCCAAGTAGGTCAAATAGCATGGGTCAGGTGTGCGGAGGGTGATTGGGCGGGTCTGTCTGTCTAGATATAAATTCTGGAACTTCGGCATACATCCCAAGAGACTGGGTGTTCTGTCAAGCTAGAGGACCCAGGCATTCAGGGTACCCCAGCCACCAGCAGCAACTCCTGAATCTGTTCTTCCCAGCTTTGGAACCCAGCCTGCACCACTAGTTCCTCAAATTTCAGACCCCACACCTTACCGCAGGGCTGAGCTTTTGATGGGCTGGGCTGGGTCTGGGTCTGAGCACTTGGGACTGTGGGTCCCTGTGCTGGCTGTCTTTCTGCTGGGAGTCTGCGGAGCACACCCCATTCCTGACTCAAGCCCACTCCTCCAATTCGGGGGCCAGGTACGGCAGCGGTACCTCTACACAGATGATGCCCAGCAGACTGAAGCCCATCTGGAGATCAGGGCAGATGGCACAGTGCGGGGGGCTGCTCGTCAGAGTCCTGAGAGTAAGTGCAAGGCAGGGCTAGTCTTTGGTGGGGACTGGGGATCAGGACTCCTGGGTCTGAGGGAGGAGGAGGGAGCTGGGGACCAGGACTCCTGGGTCCGAGGGAGGAGGAGGGGGCTGGGGACCAGGACCCCTGCGTCCGAGGGAGGAGGAGGGGGCTGGGGACCAGAACTCCTGGGTCTGAGGGAGGAGGAAGGGGGCTGGGGACCAGGACTCCTGGGTCCAAGGGAGGAGGAGGGAGCTGGGGACCAGAACTCCTGGGTCTGAGGGAGGAGGGAGCTGGGGACCAGAACTCCTGGGTCCGAGGGAGTCCTCTGAGTTCCTGACCATTTTCTCTGATTAGGTCTCTTGGAACTGAAAGCCTTGAAGCCCGGCATCATTCAAATTTTGGGGGTCAAGACCTCCCGTTTCCTGTGCCAGGGTCCTGATGGGGTGCTGTACGGATCGGTAAGTTTCAGGGCCCCCTCCTCCCAGAAACCCTACTGGTTTGTGCTGGTTCCCCAGGAGAGGGTGGAGGAGAAGTGTGACCCTTGTTTGGGAGATGTTGTTGTTATTATGTGCCGTGGAGTCAGTTCTGACTCATAGTGACCCTGCACAGGGTTTCCGAGGCTGTAAATCTTTACGGGAGCAGAAAGCCTCATCTTTCTCCCACGGAACCTCTGGTAGTTTTGAACTGCTGACGATGAGAACCAGGAGGAGGTGAATGGCAGAGAGGCCTAGTCTTGGGGCTCTGTGACCCATGCTTCAGACCACACTGGCTCCTAAGTGCTGGGCTAATGCCTGACCTTGGAAGCTCGGGATTCCCATGGTGAAGTGACTGTGACCTTGGGTGGGAGCCAGCCCTTGTGTCCAATCTCATGGGGCCCTGGTGACTGGAACATTGTTCTCTGTGAAGTGGGAAGAGGACTGTGGGCTCTGAGAGTCTACACTGGAGTAAAGAAAGAAACTGCTTATGTTACTTTGTTTCCTAGAGGAGGGGGCTGGCCTCGGGAGACTTCTGGGTCTGAGGGAGCAAGGGGCTGGGGCCTGGACTCCAGAGTCCCCCATCAGAAGACTACTGAGGAATCCTGTTGTTTCTAATTCCTATTCTTTGTCCCCTCAGCTCCATTTTGACCCAGCTGCCTGTAGCTTCCGGGAGCTGCTTCTAGAAGATGGATACAATGTTTACCAGTCTGAAGCCCATGGCCTTCCACTCCGCCTGCCTCCCCACAACACCCCATACAGGGATCTGGCTTCCTGGGGACCAGCCCGCTTCCTGCCACTGCCAGGCTTGCTCCCAGAGTCTCCAGAGTCCCCAGGTGTCCTGGCCCTGGAGCCCCCCGACGTTGGCTCCTCAGACCCCCTGAGCATGGTGGGGCCTTCACAGAGTCGGAGTCCCAGCTATGCCTCCTGAAGCCAAAACCTCTTTATTTATTGGATTATTTATGTTATTTATTTTTTCATTTTTCTTACGTGGGATAATAAAGAGTTTGAGAGAGAAAGATCGAATGAGCACATATGTGAATGTCTTTGGGAAGATGTGCAACCTGATTCCTCATCCCCCATGAACCCCAAAGGCTCCTCCTTTGCTGTCAGGCTCTGATGACATTCCAGCCTCCCCTGAAGCTGTTTTTGGCCTTGCTCCAGTGTTTCCAGAGACTATGGACTCTTTGTATCTTTCAATGGCACAGACTTCTTTATCCCCCCACCTTGTGTTAGCATCACGGAACTATATTTCTAAACTCGCCACAATACTAGGGAGTTTTATATGCGTGACACTGAAGAGCCACACATCATGGGAGATGTACTTTTTAAAAAAATTTATTTAGCACAGAGCAAGGAAGTTTGGGCCCTGAGTACAGAGTTGGCATTAGGATAGCACTCTTAGGTCCTGAGGGACTGAAAGTTGGGCGTCTGGGTACTTGGGTCCCAAGAAAACAGAGAAATGAGAATCTAGACATTCTGGTCTGAGGGATGAGGGGGCTGGGAGCCCAAATTCTTCTATCCAGGTGTTTATGGACTTTGGAGCCAAATGACAATCTGGTAATGCCGGCCAGCCAGTTGCCAGTTCTTCCTTTCCTCCCACACCTACTTTCCCATATTGTTTTTCATTTACCGGTTGGGAAGGAAGTGAGGCTAGAGATTTGAACTATACTTCCCAGGAGATCATGAATCACCCTAGCTGTGTCCTAGGTGTGTGCTTTCCAAGGGCATGTGTGTGACAGAAACCCAGAGAAGGGGAAGACAGAGACCTAGAGAGCAAGGGGGGAAAGAAACCTGGGTTGAGGCAGTGGAGATCCAGGTTCCTGGGGGACATACAGGGAAAATGCAAAAGGTGTTCAGATGGGCACGTTTCATTATGCCTGAAGCCCCAATTCTGTTATGTCTCCTCTGTTGGTAGAATTACCCCCCTTTTCCTGGTCTGGGCAGGGTCACAGTCCCATTTAGGAGTCTTGGGGAAGGATCTTTCCTTCTAGTTTTTGGTGGCTCCAGGCATTTCTTCACTTGTGACACCATTTCTCCAATCTCCACTTCATCTTCCCATGATAGCCTTCTGTACCTAAGGATATTCGTATTGGATTTAGGGCCCAAACCCTAGGATGATCTCATCTCCATCCCTACCTTAATTCCTTCTGCAAAGACTCTATTTCCAAATAAGGTCACATTTTGAGATTCAGGGTAAATGTAGACTTTGTGAGGATATTATGAGTGAAGTTTTAGAATTTAACTTTAGCCAAAATAATTTTGTGTTTGTCCTCAGTTCCTAAGAGATCATTTATGTTGTTGTGAGCTGCTGTTGAATCCATTCCAACCCAGTAACTCACTTGCTTGTAGACCTGCCCCATAGGGTTTCCTAGGCTATATAACGGAAACAAATCACCAAGTCTTTCTCCCAGGGAGCCACTGGGTGGGTTTGACTGCTGAGCTTTCAGTTAACAGCGGAGCACTTCATCATTGCGCCCTCAGGGCGCCTTACATCATTCCTGTTGTTGTTGTTAGGTGACCTCATAGTGACCTTACATACAACAAAACGAAGCACTGCCTGGACCTGTGCCAACCTCACACTCATTCTATGTTTGAGCCCATTGCTGCTGCCACTGTGCCAGTCCATCTCATTGGGGGGTCTTCCTCTTTTTCACCGGCCTTCCACTTTACCAAGCATGATGTCCTTCTCCATATGGTCTTTCCTGACAATATGTACAAAGTACGAGAGATAAACTCTCGCCATTCTGGCTTCTAAGGAGCATTCTGGCTGTACTTCTTCCAACACAGACTTGTTTGTTATTTTGGCAGTTGGCGGTACTTTTAATATTCTTCTCCAAGATCGTAATTCAAATGCATCAATTCTTCTAAGGTCTTCCTTATCCATTATCCAACTTTTGCATGCATATGAGGCTTGGGTCAGGTGCACCTTAGTCTTCAAACTGACTTCTTTGCTCTTCAACACTTTAAAGAGGTCTTGTGCAGCAGATTTGCCTAGTATATCATTTCTACTACTACGGAATTTTGATCAAGCCTTAGACCTGAGGTGACTCTAGCGTGGGTGACTGGCCGGGCCAGAGGGACTTATCTTGCTATGATGACCTCATGTTGGTCAGGCCACACAACTCCTACTTCCTGCTGCCTCATAATCACCTGGCAATATCCACCCACCTCAGGGGAGAGGGGCTGGAGTTTGTATTAAGTCATGAGACTCGATAAAAGCGCTGGACATGGACGCACCCTGAGATTTCTGATCGGTAAAAGACATTCGTGCACACGAGAGGTTGACGCATGTCTTTTGGAGACAAGGAAGCCCTCTCTGCCCCTCGCCATTTTGGAAACTCTTGTCCTATTCATATCTTCTTTTGTACCCTTCCTTTTTATTTATTTATTCCAGTAAAGCTGTAATCTTAAGTATAGCGCTTTCTATTAGTTCTGTGACTTGTATCAGTGAATTATCAAACTCAAAGGAGTAGTGGAAGCCAGCAGGGAAGACGTGAGGGGGTCCCCTCCCAAATTTGCAGTTGGCTTCCTAAAGTTGTTGTTGTTGGGTGCTGTTGGGTCGGCACTGACTCATAGTGACCCTATGCACAACAGAACGAACTCTGCCAGGTTCTGCGTCATCCTCATAATTGTTGCTCTGCTTGAGCCCATTACTGCTGCCACTGTGTCAATCCATCTCATTGGGGGTCTTCCTCTTTTTCGCTGGCCCTCCACTTTACCAAGCATGAGCTCCTTCTCCAGGGACTGGTCTCTCCTGGCTTCTAAAGAGCATTCTGCTTGTACTTCTTCTAACATAGATTGGTTTGTTCTTTTGGAAGTCTATGGTACTTTTAATATTCTCTTCCAAATTTATATATAAACCTCAAATTTATAGCCAATAGCTCATAAGTGAGAGTCCTTGCTAACTGCAAGGTTGGTGGTTCAAACCCACCAGCTGCTGCTGAGGAAATCCTATGGAGGGTCGCTATGAGTTGGAACTGACTCTATGGCTCTAAACAGCAGCAGCAGCTTCAGAAGAGAGAGTGTCATGTGGGCTATTTGGTAGTCTGAAGATGATGTCCATCTAACTTGTGAATTCTGACCAGGCTCTGGGACACTAAATACAGAGAAAGAAGTGCTGTGTGGGCATCTGGTGTCAGACTGAACTGAAAAGTTACAAGTGGGGATATGCACTGACTACTCAGCTGTCTGTCTAAGACTCAGGCTTTGTCTGTTTGTTTTCTTAACCCTAAACAGCGCCAACTGCTTAAACCAAGTGGGGACCACGTCTGACTTCCTCTGACCCCACAAGAGGGAAAGAGGACCAAACTTAAAATCAGCCCAAGGATGACTCCTATGAAGTAAAGGTTAGCCACGTTTCCACGCTATATTGTTGTTGTTGTTGTTATGAGCCATGGAGTCAGTTCCCACTCATAGTGACTCTGTACAGGGTTTCCGAAGCTGTAAAACTTTACGGGAGCAGAACACCTCATCTTTCTCCCGCGGGACAGCTGGTAGTTTCGAACTGCTGACCTTGCAGTTCACAGCCTGATTCGTTACCACAACGCTACCAGAGCTCCTTTCCCATGCTGTATTGTTGTCAAGTGCTGTCGAGTCGATTCCGACCCATAGCGACTCTTTATAGGGTTTCCAAGGAGCAGCTGGTGAGCTTGAACCGCCAATCTTGCAGTTCAAATGGCTTTGCAGTCTGGCGCATTAACCCACAGCTCCACACCCTTTCAAATTAGTCAAACTTGAGAACCAATTTAGAAAACTCATCCTTATGATGTTGCTTCTCTAGAACGTCACAGGTACTGCATGCCTTAGGCTGGGTTTTCTATTGGGAACAGGCCACACCCCCAAGGAAGCATCCCTTCAATTGATTGGCTGTTCATAGCCAATCAGCATACAGTTAACCCCGTCTGTATTAGGTTTCATCACCATGGGAATAAGCATATCCCAACTACTAAACCTCTGCCTAGGAGTTCTGGTAGCTTAGTGGTTATGAATCGGGCTGCCAACTTTAAAAGGTCAGTGGTTCGAAACTACCAGCCGCAACACAGGAGAAAGATGAGGCTTTCTACTCCCGTAAAGTAAAGATTACACCCTCACCCTCGGAGTCACTAAAGTAAAGATTTACACCCTCACCCTCGGAGTCGCTATGGGTCGGAATCGACTAGACCGCACTTAACAACAGCAACAAACCTCTGCCTAGTCAAGCTGACACAGAATCTGAACTATTACAACTACTATTATATAATTTTACACACAAACCACTAATACCAAACATGAAGAAAATGATTTTTACCAACTTTGGTAAAAATTGATCAAACATGTAATCAAAATGGATTGACTATTACTGGTGACTAGAATGCAAAAGTTGCAAACAAAGAAGGATCCGTAGCTGAAATATAATAGCCTTGGTGATAGAACGGATGCAGGAGATCTCATGATGGAATTGTACAAGGCCAAGATGGATTGATAAAGCAGCTGCAACAACGGCTCAACCATAACAACAATTGTGAGGACCAGGCAGTGTTTCATTCTGTTGCACGTTATGAGTCAGAACCGAATCAAGGGCACCTACCACCAAGAACAATGATTTATAAATTGCAGATTCCTTTTTCAACAACAACATAAATGGTAACTATTCACGTGGACCTTGAAGAGTGGACTATACAGGAATCAAATTGACTACATCTGTGGAACGAAATGATGGAGACGCCAAATATCATCATTCAGAAGAAGGCCAGGGGCTAACTGCAGAACAGATCATCAATTGTTCATATGCAAGTTCAAATTGAAGCTGAAGAAAATAAAAACAAGTCTATGAGAACCAGAATATGACCTTGAGGATTTAGAGACATTCTCAAGAATAGAATGACAACTTCTTGATCTATGTACAGGTTGCTCATGAGTAAGTGCTCTGGAATTCTCAGTGTTATCCATTCTGGTCAATGGATAGTTTGTTATGATCCACACAACTGAATGCCTTTGTATAGTCAATAAAGCACAAATAAACGCCTTTCTGGTATGATTTGCTTTCAGTCAACATCCATCTGATGCCAACACTGATATCCCTCATTCCAAGTCCTTTTTTGAAGCTGGCTTTAGGTAAGCATAGCTATGTTAATTAAGCACTTACTCGCCCAGTACACCTAGCCTGAAGGTGATCTAGCTCAGTGGGTTGGCAAACTTAGCGCCTCTGATTAATGCCTGGAGGCAATGCACGTCACCAGCAAGCACGCAGCTTTCTTGCTCCATGATGTTCTCTCTCTTGCTCTTGATCCTGCTGCCTCTGCTGTCATCTCTTCTTGGACACGTCTCTGCTGCCTCTTGCCATCTTTGGTGTCACAGTTCTGTGCCGTGTGTCCTGGATCAAGGAAATTCAATGCACAGGGATCTCAAAGTCCAAAGGACCATCTCCACTCCTTAATGGTCACAAGATCCCCCTTTCTGCTCCTGAGATGGCTCATTTGAAACCTAGGATGACAAAACTGACCAATCCCCCACTTTAGGGTTCCATATATCTTATTTGCAGGGTGCCACCTCAAGGGTACCATGTACCTTATTTACATTATTAGCAAGCTAGTCAATTCCCTTGGAAGGCCACAAACACCTCACATCTGCACAGTCCTATCATGCCTTTTGGTAGGAATTACAGACTATGGCTAGAAAGGTCATATCAAGTAAGTCGCCACAATGCAAGCCCCAAGCAGGGGACTCAAGGTCATATGCACAAGTGAGGTAAAATGGCCTAGGGGGTAGGTAAGAGATCGTCTTCAAGTTCCTGGATACAAGAATCCAAGGTACTGTGATTCCAAAATGTATTAATAAAACCTTGAAGGGGTCAAAGGTTAGAATGGGGGCTGTGAGAATATAATTGCCAATGGAACTATAGTGAAAATTTGGATGAGAACTGCAAGATTTAAACAGATGTTGTGTGAAGTAGTTGTATCTCCCTTACCTGAATGTATTATTGGTGTAGATATTACGTCTAATTGGATAAAACTCCCTCTAGCTGATATTGTAAAATTGAAGGCGTGTAAGTCAACCTTTGCACAATGAAATGCTGCCCAGTTCTGCGTCACCCTAATTGCTGTTATGTTTGTACCCATTGTTGTAACCGCTGTGGCAATGCATCTCATTGGAGGACTTCGTCTTTTTCATTGACCCTCCACTTTACCAAGTATAATGTCCCTCTCCAGGGACTGCTCCTTCCTGATAACATGTTCAAAGTACAAGAGAGGATGTCTCATCATTTTCATTCACAAGGGGCATTGAGGCTGTATTTCTTCCAAGACAGATTTGTTTGTTCTTCTGGGAGTCCATGGTACTTTGGATATTCTTCACCAACACCATAATTCAAATGCATCAAATCTTCTAGTCTTCCTATTCATTGCCCAGTTTTTACATGCAATATTAGGTGATTGAAAATACCATGACTTGGGTCAAGCACACCTTAGTCCTCAAAGTGACATCTTTGTTCTTTAACACTTTAAAGAGGTCTTGTGCACAGATTTGCCCAGTGCAATACATCGTTGGATTTCTTGACCTCTGCTTCCATGGGTATTGGTTGTGGATCCAAGTAAAATGAAATCCTTGGCAACATCAATCTTTTCTCCAATTAGCATTATGTTGTTTATTGGTCCAGTTGTAAAGCTTTTTGTTTTCTCTACATTGAGTTAGTTGTAATCCATACCAATGGCTGTATTCTTTGATCTTCATCAGTAAATGCATCAAGTTTTCTTCCTTTCCACAAGCAAGGCTGTCTCATCTACATATCACAGGTTCTTAATGAGCCTTCCTCCAATTAGGATGCCACAATCTTCTTCATTTAATCCAGCTTTTCAGCCAGCATTGGTTGAACACGCTAAATGGGAACCATTAGAGTTGCCAGAACCAACTCAGATTGTTAATTTGAAACAGGATAGGAAAAAAGAGATTACTGATTTCAATAAAGATGTGCTAAAGGCTGGAGTAGTGATGCCAGTAAATTCCCTGTCTGAGGAGGCTTCAAAAATTTCATGGAAAAATTCCATTCTCTCTTTTTTTTTTCAAGTCTGTACTGTGAATTGAGTGATGGTCCACATGGGAGAACATCGGTTCTACACCCATCGTTTCACTGCAATCATTACAATTCTCCACCCCCATGTACCATCACCCAACAGTGTTGTTGTTGTTAGGTGCCATAGAGTCGGTACTGACTCATAGCAATCCTATGCACAACAGAACAAAACACTGTCCAGTCCTGGGCCAACCTCACAACAGTTGAGCCCATTGATACTGCCACTTTGACAATCCATTACTCTGGGGGTCTTCCTCTTTTTCTCCAATCCTTTTTCTCCAATTCCCTCTCCAGTAACTGGTCTATCCTGGCAATATGTCCGAAATGTGAGAGACAAAGTCTGGCCATCCCGGCCTCCAAGGAGCATTCTGGCTACATTTCTTCCAACACAGATCTGTTGGTTCTTTTGGCAGCCCATGGTACTTTCAATATTCTCCTCCAACACCATAACTCAAAAGCGTCGATTCTTTTACGATCTTCCTTATTCACTGTGCAACTTTCGCATGCATATGAAATTATTGAAAATACCATGGCTTGGGTCAGGCACACCTTAGTCCTCAAACTGACTGACATCTTTGCTCTTCAATGTTTTAAAAAGGTCTTGTGCAGCAGATTTGCTTAATGCAATACATCGTTTGATTTCTTGCCTGCTGCTTCCATGAGTGTTGATAGTTGATCCAAGAATGAAATCCTTGCCTCTATTCCCTCTGTTTGTTTGTGTGTTTTATGTACACAAAAGCACTCGAAATACACAATCATCCAAACAACAAAAGGGCACATTCTGCAAGCCAGCCTCCCGGCTGTCATCACACACCTTTCCATGAATCTAGAGTCCTCAGCTGCTCCTTCTCTCCATGCCCTCATCTCTGCCTCCATCTCTGGTGTCACTGCTTCTCTGAATAGGGCCCCACATTCCGCTTGTGCTCCTCTCCCTTGATGGTCCTAGGGTCCTCTGCTTCTGGACCATAAGATTAACTACTCCCCACTTTTTGTTGCAAAACTTCTACCTCTACAGTTGTGACAATCACAATTAATCATGATAACGATTGTTGTTGTTGTTAAGTGCCATCGAGTCGGTTCCGACTCATAGCGACCCTGTATAGGGTTTCCGAGGAGCAGCTGATGAGCTTGAACTTCCGACCTTGCAGTTCAAATAGCTTTGCAGTCTGGTGCATTAACCCACAGCGCCACACCAGGACTCCATGATAACAATTACTTACTATTAAATCACAAGATTTAATCCCCATCTTCCTTCACCAGACTCATCTAGACAAGAGGAAAACTATTCAGTTGGGATTCTACCTTCCCCCACACACTTGGAAACTAAACTCCCTCTTGAAAACCCATAAGTCAGTCACTTTGTGCCTTTATAGCACCCCCATTTTCGGTAGCCAATGTCTAAGTTGCCCATCTCCACCAGCCCTGTGTACAGAAGAGACAGGAACGATCCCTGATGTGAAGATTCCCTCCCTGTCAGTTGGCACCCTGAGCTACTACATCCGTAAGCTTAGGCCAAGTTCATCAAATTGTAGCAATTTATACCTGTCTCCTTTATCAAAATTCGTCTCTATCTTCCTCTAGTCGAGTTCTGATCAGCCACCCATTGAAGCTAAGTCAATGGGTACTATATGCAACTTTTTGGGTCCTTATGCATCTTCCCTTACTTTATATCAGCTGGATGCTTCATTCTCAGCTCTAGACCTCCATGGCTATATCTTTGTCCATGGTCCCAGTAGTCCCCAGGTTTCACCACACTTCAGACCAACCAACCCTTCCTCTTCTCTGCCTCATCTCCTGGTCAGCGGGAATCTAATTTCCATTCTTTTAACTCCATTTGTTCATGAACTTTTTGAAGGCCCCTTTTAGAACAGCTCATCATAGTCCATGAAAAAGGCAGATAGTTCACGGAAGCGGACAGCAGATTACCAAGTTCTAAATAAAGTGTGGCTCTACTGTTTCACATTTTGTATCAATGATGTGGAAAATACAGAAGGCTAAAGGATACCGGTGGAGTCCTGGGGTGGCACTGTGGGTTAATGCACTAGACTGCAAAATTGGTTTGAATGGCAAGGTCGGCGGTTCAAGCTCATCAGTTGCTTTTTGACAACCCTATACAGGGTCGCTATGGGTCGGAACCAATTCAATAGCACCTAACAACAATAACAGCAACAAAGGAAACTGGTACTGAGTGATTGATCTTGCATATGCCTCTTTCTAGATCCCAATTCCAAGCTTACTTTCATGTGGGAAATATGCAATTTATTTTCACAAAGTTCCTTGGTTTACTTGATTTACTGTCATACCTTGATTAGAAGAGACTTGAGCTTGGTATAGATCTCAAGTGTAATGATACTCATATATTATGTTGTTGATACTGTGTGTGATGCTGTAGGATAAGCACTGGATGGCTAATCACAAGGTTGGTGGTTCAAACCCATCAGTTGCTCCTTGAAAACACTACACAGGATTGATGTGAATTGGAACCAACTCCACAGCACTTAATGACAACAACAACCAAACACTGAAGTACAGGCAAGGGAAGCTATGAAAACAGTGGTGGCCAACATGGCCCACAGAGGCTGGCTAATAAATTTAGCAACAATCCAGGGTCCTGCCCAAATGGTGAAATTCTTGGGAGTAACTTGGGCAGAAGCCATCCATGACATTCTTCAGGCAACCAGGAGCAAGTTGCTATCGCTATCTACCCCCAAGACTAAACAAGAAGCCCAATGCTTTGGAGAATACAAGTTGCACATCTGGGAATATTACTGGCTCCCATCCATAAAATCACTTGAAAGAAGAGTGTTTTCAAAATGAGACACAAGCAAAAGCAGGTTACATTTGAGTTGCAGAAAGGGACCTCCCTCTCCCTCCCTTTGGGCCTTTTGGATCCACATGCGGTGATGATTTTGGAGGTGCATGCTCCGTGTGCTTATCCAGACTGGAGCTTACGGCAGAAACGCTAAGACTGCTGCCCTGTGGAAAACACTGGGATTTGGGGCTAGGAAGTGTTTAGTTGCTGTAGCATGCTACATGCTATTGGAAAGGCAATTACTCATGTGCCTTTGGGCATTCGTTGATTGAGGCTGCTCCTATGACAGAAGAACATAAAGTCTTCAGGAGACAGAAATACTCAGAGCAGCTTCAGTGACGTCAGAGAAGCCCTAACATCAGAGAAAGAGGACAGCGGTGCTCAAAATATAAGAACAAGCTACTCAGGGAATTCAGGGAGATACCCACCATACACATGAGCATGAATCCCCTTTTCCCATAAGTCCTACCCCGGAACCATCTGAGAAGCTGCCGACGCCCTATGAACATTGCCACATGCACAGTGCCCTATGAACAACTGTCTGCTGACCAGAAGGCTGCTGAGTTCTCGGAACCTAAGCCCGCAGCCTATCGTCTGACCTCCTGCACCAGCTTCCGCAGCCTTGTGATCCAGGAACCTGTAGTCTGACCTGTTGACTTGGGCAGGCCCTGCAACCACGTGAGTAAGGAGAAGTCCCCAGACTGACCCGGGACTCACAGATCTGGGAATTGCCAGTCTCCACAATGTTGCTGTTATTGTTGTTAAGTGTCATTGAGTCAGTTCTGACCCATAGCGACCTTGTATAGGGTTTCCGAAGAGTGGATGGTGAGTTTGAACCAGCGATCTTGTGGTTCAAACTGACTTTGCAGTCCAGCGTATTAATCCACAGCGCCACACCAGGACTCCAGTTTCCATAATAGTGTGAACCATTTTCTTTCTTTTTTTGTGTGACTATGTGTGCATGCTACATTTAATTTTATTTTATTTTTAATGTTTTATTGTGAATTGTGTGATAGTTTACATGGGAGGACATTAGCTTTACATTCATCCTATCGTATATCATTTCATTTCCATGGTTACAATCCCCTCCATGCATCATTAAACAACCAAAGGGTATACCCTGCAAGCCTGCCTCCCAGTCGTCAGCACACAGCCCCTCTCCCTCTCTGGGTCTAGAGTCCCCAGTCACTCCATCTCTCCACGTCATCGTCTCTGCCTCCATCTCTGGCATCACTGTTTCTCTGGGTAGGGTCGCATTCTCCGCTCTTCTCCCTTAATGGTCCCAGGGACCTCCGCTCCTGGACTCAAAGTCAACCACTCCCCTCCTTTTGCTACAAAATGTCTACCTTTACATTTCCAACTCTCACAGTCAGTCCTGATAGCAATTATTCACTATTGTACCACAAGACTCCTATCCCCATCTCCTTTCATTAACCTGCCCGGACAGATTGGATACTACTCAGTGGAGATTCTACCTTTCTCCGTGCCCTCTGGATCTAGGCTCCCATGAATCATTGTCTTGATGGCTCATGAGTTCTGTGAGACTCGACAGTGAATTAAGGAGCGCAAAAAGTGAGAGAAGGATACTGAGCCAAGAAGTTGCAGTTGGTGTTAGAGATGATGGAGTGCCACAGCAATTTGGAAAACTTGGATACTTGGGATCTCTTTAACTACTGCCTTCTAGGAACCAGCTTTGTGCTGATCCTTCTCAAATAAATGAGAAGGATCTAAACTTGGGTCAACTTCTGGCGTTAGTCTTAGATTGCTCCAGAAACCACCACCATCATTCCTATTCCTCATAAACTTGCAATTTTGGCTGGGTTTAATGAAAGATAGCTCGACTCTGTTCCATGATGGCACTGGTGAGGGTAGTTTTGACTGGCTTGGAGAACCCACTTCCAATGTGACTCCTTTATTCACATAACAAGTTTGTACTAGCTGGAAGCTGCAAGCTAAACCTGCCCAACCAGCTCAGCTGGGCTAATGAGCAGAAACATAGGTTTCTGTATGCATGAGTATCTCCACAGGCATTCTGGTTAACACCATCAGTTCCTGGAGCAGGACATCATGCTTGGAAAAGCAGCAGGTCAGCAAAAAGAGGGGAAGACCCCCAATGAGATGGATCGACACAGTGATGGAAATATGGGTTCAAATATAACAGCAGTTGAGAGGGCTCAGGACTGGGTAGTGTTTTGTTCTATTGTGTATAGTGTTGCTGTGAGTCAGAACCCAGTCGATAGCACCTAACAAAAGCAACAACACCCCAGACGGACTGAATCAGAATCTACATATTAACAATAGCTTATGTATGCATAAGAATCACCTGGGAGACTCAGGAGCAACCACCATGCACAAACACTCCACTCATTCTTGGCTCTATTCCACCACATTCATGTCTGGTAAACCTGGTATGGCTCCGATTGAGAAATCTGATAAGTCATAATTGAAGAAGACAGAAATACAAGAGAAAAATCCACTGCCTTCAAAAAAACAAAAAAACGATCCAACAGGAGACGTAAGAGGAGGAATCAAAGTGCAGCGTCGCCGCCAACATGCACTGTATACCCCACATGTGTTGCCTTCTTTCAGCTGTTGAACTTTGTACGATGCAGAGGATGGATCTAGTTTAAATAATGACGTTTCACATCAAAGAATCGAGAACTACTGGGAATGAAGGCGGCGCCTGCCGCTCCCTCGGCTTGTCTGGCTCCCTTGCATGTTGAAGGAAGGAGCTGGGTGGGACCATGGTAAATAAAATATATCGAGTACAAAAGCAAATCTGGTCCAAGGTGTGTCTTGCAGGTGTAAACTGCAGTTTAGTTGGGTGCCATTTTTTTGTTCAAATGATTTTAATTATTAGAATACACGATTTTTAAAAATACGCAAATAAAAAGTTTTAACCCCCCCAAAAAAAATCACCTGGGGGGGCTTTATAATGTAAAAAAGGAGCTCTGGTAGCGTAGTGGTTACGAATCAGGCTGCGAACCACAAGGTCATCAGTTCAAAACTATCAGCTATTCTGCAGGAGAAAGATGAGGCTTTCTGATCCCCTAAAGATTTACAGTTTTGGAAACCCTGTACAGGGTCGCTATGAGTCGAAACCAACTCCACAGCACAAAACCACCACCATAATGTAAAAAACATGGCGAAAACTTCAGGAGAAGGAAGGAAAATCAGCTCATACCTGGTGTATGTCTTTGAGGTGAAAGTTAAACGTATCTCCTCTCTCTAAACTTTTTATCAACTTTGACAACTGTCCCTTCCATCACATTCTACTCTGCTGAGTTGATGTTGTTGTTGTTGGTTCTGACGCATAACGACCCTGTATAGGGTTTCCAAGGAGAGCCTAGTGGGTTTGAACCGCCGACCTTGAAGTGAGCAGCAGTCCAGTTCTGATCTTACAGCGCCACACTAGAACTCCTTCCAAGGGTCATACAGAACTCACAGACAAAATTCACGATCATGGAGTTTATTAGGGAAGCATTGTTGTTGGTGTTGTTGAGTCAGACCCAATACACAACAAAACAAAACGCTGCCCAGTCCTCCATCCTCACAACTGTTAGGTTTGAACTTGCAGTTTCTGCCACTGTGTCAATTAATCTCATGGGAATCCCCCTCCCCACTCCCGCCGAGCCTTCACTTTACCAAACATGGTGTCTTTTTCCAGTGATTAATCTGACAGCTTGTCCATTGTACACGAAGACTTGCTCTAGCTGTACTTCTTCCAATATAGATCTGTTGGTTCTTTTGGCAGCCCATGGCACTTTCAATATTCTCCTCCAACACCATAACTCAAATGCATCAATTCTTCTACGGTCTTCCTTATTCATTGTCCAACTCTCACATGCATATGAAGTTAGTGAAAATATCATGGCTCCACCTAGTAGACATAGCAAACTGTCCCTCATCTGATTATTCAGTAATGCTTGTTAGTAATCTCATACATGAGCCCTGGATATCCACAGACAAATGTAAAAACCTTCCCTAAAAGCCGAGACTGTAAATTCCAAAAAGGCAAGCCCCCCCACCCAAAAAAAAAAAAAAAAAAAAGCTAGAGAGGATAGAGAGAAACACTATTAACTGATATGGAGGGGATAATAATCAATGTAATGAAACAAGCTATATGAATGGTTGAATGTGAAGCTGATGATGTGCCCTGTAAACTTTCACTCAATCCAAAATAAAAACATTTAATAAAAAAAAGAAAGAAAATATCATGGCTTGGGGTCAGGGAGCGGCTGGTGAGTTTGAACCACGGAACTTGAAGTTCAAACAACCTTTCAGTCCAGTGCTTAGCCTCCAGTGCCACACCAGGACACACCACCAGCATTTGTGGTTGTTGTTAAGTGCCATCATGTCTGTTCCAACTTATAGTGACCCTGTATAGGGTTTCTGAGGAACAGTTGGTGGGTTTGAACTGTTGACCTTGTGGTTCTAAGTTCAGTGCTGATTTTACAATGCCATACTGGGAGTAATCAAAACAACAATGTGATATCATCATACCCTAGCATTGATATCAAAATTCAAAAAAAGCAGAAAACAACAAGTTATCGTGAGGGTGTGGAAAGACTGGGACCCTCCTACACTGCTGGTAGGTCTGTAAACTGGTGCAACCACTGTGGAAAACGGTATGGGACTTCCTCAAAAGTTGGAAATAGAAATCCCATACAACCCAGCAATCCCTCGGCTTGGTAAATATCCTCAAGAAAAGAAAACCACGGCAGGTATAGGTGTTTGAACAGCCATGTTCACTGCAGTACTATTCACAAGAGCAGAAAGATGGAGACAGCCTAAATGCCCATCAACAGAAGAAGAGTTAAACAAACTGGCACGCACACAATGGAATACTGCACAATGCTGAAAAATTATGATGAATCTGTGAAATACCTCTTAATCTGCATGAACCTAGGAACATTATGCTGAGTGAAATTAGTCAATCAGGAAATGACAAATACCACATAAAACCAGTGTTGTAAAAATTTAAGACTCGGTTTTCTTGCTAAAAGAATGGTTCTATGATGGTGACCAGGGGTAGGGTGGGGGAGGGAAAATTACTCACTAGGTAGAAAATGGTTATGGTTATGTGCCGTGGAGTCAGTTCCGACTCATAGCAACCCTGTACAAAGTTTCCACGGCTATAAATCTTTACAGGAGCAGAAAGCCTCATCTTTCTCCCATGGAACAACTGGTAGTTTCAAACTGCTGACCTTGTGGTTTGCAGCCTGATTCATAACCACTACACTACCAGAGCTGTTAAGTTGGGTGATGGAAAAGGCAATATATATACAAGACAGAGGTTGTTATAGAAAAGATGAAGATAGTGGAAAACACAAGAAAGAATGCAAGAGTTAAAGTAAATACTGTACATGGAGAGGTTTACAATCACTGTAATGAAATGAAGGGA
Organism: Chrysochloris asiatica; assembly: GCF_000296735.1. Lineage (NCBI taxonomy): Eukaryota > Metazoa > Chordata > Mammalia > Afrosoricida > Chrysochloridae > Chrysochloris > Chrysochloris asiatica. Next base: position 6,746,251 of record NW_006408634.1, read on the forward strand.
ATGATTTCTGGGACCAATGATCTGTTCTGTAAGCCTTCACTCAATTCACAAAACAACAATAACAAACAAACAAAAAATAACTGAAAATGTACTAAGAGCAGAAGACAAACTAGGTGACTAGAACCTCCTAAAAATTAGACACTTATATGCACCAAAAGAGATCACCAGAAGAGTAATAATGAACCTAGACTGGGAAAATATTTTTGGCAATGACATATCAGACAAGAGACTACTCACTAAAATATATAGAACACCCTTCAATACCTCAATAAGAAGACAGATAATCCAGTTTAAAAATGGGCAGCAACATGAACAGACGGTTCACCCAAGAAGACATTCAGGTGGCCAACAAATCTATGAAGAAAGGCTTGTGATCACTAGACAATAAAGAGATGCAAATCAAACTCAAGATAGTATCATCTTGCTGCTGTTAAGTGTCATCCTGTTGGTTCAGACTCATAGCGACACTGTGTAGGGCTTTCAGAGACTGTAGATCTTTGTGGGGGCAGAAAGCCTCATCTTTCTCCTGTGGAGAGGCTGGTGAGAACAAACCACTAACCTTGTGGTTTGCAGTCCGTTGTTTATCCACCTTACTTCAGCATTAATAGCAAAGTTAAAAAAAAAAACAAAAAACCAAAAAACAGAAAACAACAAATGCTGCAAAGGATATTGAGACTATGGGCCCCACCTACTCTAATGATGGAACTATAAAGGTATAACCACTGTGGAAAATGGTATGACACACTCTCAGAAAGTTGAAAATAGATATTCCATCAGACCCAGCACACCCGTGTTTATTACAGAATTATTCATAATAGCAAAAAGATGGAGACAGTCAAGATGCCCATCAACAAAGGGATATTTTGGAACATACATACAATGGACTGTGAATCACAAGTTCAGCAGTGTGAGTCCACCAACCGGGCTCACACTTTCTTTGCTCCTTCAAAGAAAGATTAGGCAAAGATTTACATCCTCGGAAACCCTATACAGTGTTGCTATGAATCAGAACTAACTTCATGGCACTTACCACCACCACCACCAAAAGGAATATATATATATATTTTTTTTTAAATCTGAAAAAAAATTTTTTATTGCTATTCTATCAATTCCTGGAGCCTTGTTTTTTGTTTTTTGTTTTTTTACCAGTGCCCTTTGTGCAGCTTGGACTTTTTCCTTCAATACCATCTGTTCTTGATCATATGGTACCTCTTGAATGGTTGATTATCAACCAATCCTTTTTGGTACAGTGACTCTGTGTATTCCTTCCATCTTCTTTTGATGCTTTCTGAGTCATTCAATATTTTGCCTGTAGAATCTTTCAATATTGCAACCCAAGGCTTGAATTTTTTCTTCAGCTCTTTCAGCTTGAGAAATGCTGAGCATGTTCTTCCCTTTTGGTTTTCTGACTTCAGGTGTTTGTATATTTCCTTATAATATTTGACTTTGTCTTCTCCAGCTGTTTTTGAAATTTTAGGCTCAGCTCTTTTACTTCCTCATTTCTTTCAGTTGCTGTTACTTTTCTATGCTCAAGAGCAAGTTTCAGAGTCTCTTTTGACATTGCTTTTTATCGTTACTTTCTTGTCTTTTAAATGATCTTTAGCTTTCTTCCTGTATGATGTTCTTGATGTCATCCCACAGTTCTTCTGGTCTTTGGTCATTAGTAGACACTAATGCAACAAATCTTTTCTTGAGATGGTCTCTAAATGCTAATGAGATATATTCAAATTCATATTTGAACTGTTGAGGACACTTTAATTTTCTCTGGCTTTAGTCTGAACTTGCCTGTGAGTAATTGATGGTTTGTCTCTGGCCTTGTTTTGACTGATAATATTGAGCTCTCCACATATGTAGATGTTACAGGAAGTGCTAATCCCATCTCCACCCTGGAAGAGAGAGGTCTTGTCTTCTACTGATATCAATAGTCGGGCGAGTGTCTATACAAACAAAGGTTTATTATAGCAAAGACGTGTGCAGCAGAGATATTGTTGTGACGTGCCATTGAGTTGGTTCTGATCCATCACAATTCTGCAGGATTTCTGAGGAGCAGTTGGTGGGTTTGAACTGCCAACTTGTGGTTTACAGTCCAATGCTCATCCTATAGCACCACACCAGAGATGGGGAGGGCTTAAAATAATGCTTTATGACACCTCCCATCCCCACCACTATCTCCCAGAATAAAGGCTTTGCTGGGGTTTGAAAAAAAAAGGTTTACAGTGTGGGAAAGGCATCATGTTTATTCATAGGGATAGACAGGGACTTCTGGGAAATGCAAATTGGGTGTGTGTGCAGCGTCTCTTCAAGATGGATTCCACCATAAAGGCCTCTGGTAGGAGCAGACCAAACATTATGGGATGCCGCACATATGTAGCTTTTGGTTCCTCAGCACTCAGGTTCCAGCCCCTCCCAGAAGCTGGCATTCTCCTCTGCCCTCAAGAAAAGGTCACCCTTCTTAGTGGGTAAAACCAGTTAGACTGCACTAGGGAGTAAAATACAGAAATCTTAGGGTGAGATGTTTACAGCAGACAGACTGTAAAATAGGCAAGGCCCTGGGACTAATAATGCTTTCATCCTCCAAACGCTCCCCTAGGTTGCCTCAGGGATTTGGAGAGGTTAAGAAGCAGATGTTTGGGGTTGGGCTACAGGTAGGCCCATCATAGCTGCTTCGGGGGCCTTCTCTGGGGAGTCTAAGGGACTACAATTCTTAGAAATAACCCATCACTGAGAATCCACTCAAAGAACATTTTATATGTCCCAGACACTGGGGCAGACACTGGGGTACAGTAGAGAATCAAACAGACCTTTTGTCCTTGACACAAAGTCTTTGTTTTTCTAGTAACTCTTTCCAAGAGACTCCTTAAGCTCCTTACCTTACAGTCAGTTTGATTCCAGTGTATTCTATCTGGTGAGGTCCAGGTGTATAGTTAGTTGCCTTTTATGTTGTTGAAAAAAAAAAAGGCATTTCCAATAAGTAAGTCATTCATCTTGCAAATTTATATCATGAGACCTCCAGCATCATTTCTATCATCAAGACCATATTTTCCAACTACTGATTCTTCCTCTTTGTTTCCAACTTTCGCATTCCAATCGTCAGTAATGATCAATTCATCTTGGTTGCATGTTCAATCAATTTCAGACTGAAGAAGCTAGTAGAATTCTTCAGTTTAACTGCATATTCACTGGCTTTAGTGGTTAGAGCATAATTTGAATAATAGTGGTATTAGCCAGTCTTCCTTGTAAGCATATAGATATTATCCTATCACAGACAGCATTGTTCTTCAAGATAGATCTTGAAGCATTAGGGAAGTTGTTATTATTTATTAAGTGCCATTGAGTGGGTTCCAACTCTTAGCCACCCTGTGTGGAGTTTCCGAGGTATGGATGGTGAGTTTGAAGTGCACAACACTACACCAGGACTCCATTCAGGAAATCACAGGTTACAATTCAACATCAGAAATGACTCAGGATATAATTCTTCAGTCAGAATAGCTGGTTTTTAACTGTGTCTGCAGACAAGTCTCTCTCTAGCCCAGGGTACTTTGGCCTCTTGTGCCTCTTGAAACTCTTGGGCCGGCCCAGTCTCTTTCCTGCTCTGGTAAGTGTCACAAAGCTCTTTAGCTGGAGACACCCCACTCTGCCAGCAAGTCTCCTGCTAAAAGGTACTCAACTCTCCCACTCTGTGGGTCTGCAAGCCGACGATGCTGCCCTGCTTACTGCTGTGGCTTTTCTGTTGCTGCTTTTTGTCTTGAATCTGATGGTACAGGCTCTCTCTCTCTCCCTGTCTCCTCAGTCTAGGAGGTTCACAACACGGGGGTCCTGGGTCCAAATAACATGCTCCATTACTGCTTCTTCTTTCTTGATGGCCTGAGGTCCCCTCTCTGCTCTAGTATTGACTCTCATAACTTTTGCATGATGGCAAAACTGCCCAATGCCCTCCTTAGTCAATCCATCAACAACAACCTGTATAGGTATATATGGAGTCCTGGTGTGGTGCTGTGGGTTAATGCGCCAGACTGCAAAGTCGTTTGAACTGCAAGGTGGGTGGTTCAAGCTCACCAGTCGCTCCTTGGAAACCCTATGCTGGGTCGCTATGGGTCGGAACTGACTCGACGGCACTTCACAACAACAACAATAGGTGTATATATATAAACAACACTCATATAAGTGGAGAAAAGATTGAAGTTGCCAAAGACTTCATTTCGCTTGGATCAACCATCAACACTCACAGAAGCAGCAACCAAGAAATTAAACAATGGATTGCATTAGGCAAATGTGCTGCAATTAAAAATCTCTTTAAAGTGTTGAAGAGCAAAGAAGTCCGTTTGAGGACTAAGGTGTGCCTGGCCCAAGCCATGGTATTTTCAACAACTTCATATGCAAGTGAAAGTTGGACAGTAAATAAGGAAGGCCCTAGAAGAATTGATACATTTGCGTTATGATGTTGGAGGAGACTATTAAAAGTACCACGGACTGCCAAAAGAACAGATGAATCTGTGTTGGAAGAAGTACAGCCAGAATGTTCCTTGGAAGCCAGGATGGCCAGACTTCATCTCTTATACTTTGGATATATTATCAGGAGGGAGCAGTCCCTGGAGAAGGATAATGTGTTTGGTAAAGTGGAGGGTTAAAGAAAAAGAGGAAGACCCCCAACGAGATGGATTGGCACAATGGCAGCAGCAAAGGACTCAAATGCAGCAAAGATGATGAAGTTGGCTCAGGACCGGGCAGCATTTCATTCTGTTGTGCATAGGGTTGCTATGAGTTGGTACCCACTTGATGGCACCTAACAACAACATACACTCTGGTAGCGTAGTGATTACGAATCGGGCTGCCAACCTCAAGGTCAGCTGTTCCACAGGAGAAAGATGAGGCTTTCTGTTCCCGTAAAGATTGGCAGCTTCAGAAACCCTGTGCAGGGTCACTACGAGTCAGAACCGACTCCACACTACTTAACAACAACAACACAGATGGCTTGGAGAGCTCTGGTATCACAGTGGTTAAGCACACAGCTAATCACCCAAAGGTCAATAGTTCAAACTAACCAGCCGCTCAGAGGAAATAGATGTGGCTGTCTGCTTCCTCAAAGATTCACAGCCTTGGAAATGTTAGAGGTCAGTCCTACTCCATCCACAAGATTGGTGGTTCAGACCCACCAATCACTCTTCAGAAACCCAATACAGGGTTGCTATGAGTCGGGACTGACTTGACAGCACTTTACAACAACAACAATAGTGACTGGAGGACCTGAGTAGCCCAAATGGCAAAGTGCTCAACCAGTAGCCTGAAGGTTGATAGTTTGAAGTCCCACAGAGGCATCACCCAAAACCAGACCTGACCATCTGCTTTTGAAAGACTATTGAAAACTATGGAGCAATTCTTGCCGTGAGTCAAAATGACCTTCACAGCAGCTAACAATTCTGATTAATAAAAATCATGTCCTTCATACATTAACTTGGGTGACAGGGAAACCAAGAGGGAGGTTGGCAGTGGAAATATGAAGGTAGTGGAAGACAAGGAGAAATGCACAAATGAAAGTGAATAGAAGAGAGGTAAGTGCTGTGAACTGGTGGTACATGGAGGGGAGAGGGAATGATAAAACAGAGAAAAAGACAATCCTTGGGAATCTACGTAAAGGATGTACAGAGTTTTTTGTACAATTCTTGCAACTTTTATACAAATTTGAAACTATGTCACAATTAAAAGCTATACGCCTAACCCCATTGTGTATTTAACTGTTGTTGTCAAGTGCCATCGAGTCGATTCTGACCCATAGCGACCCTGTATAGGGTTTCCAAGGAGCAGCTGGTGAGCTTGAACCACTGACCTTGCAGTTCAAATGGCTTTGCAGTCTTAGCGCATTAGTCCACAGCACCACACCAGGACTCCTTTTATTTAACTATGTCTCCCCAAAAGATATGTTGAAGCCTTACTCCTTGGTACTTGTGAATATGAACATGTTTGGAAATAGTTGTTTTGTATTTGTTGTTTAGTTCCTTCAAGTTGTTTCTGACTCATAACAACCCTGTATAGGGTTTCAAAGGAGCAGTGGGTGAGTTTGAACCGCCGACCTTGAAGTTCAAACCGATTTTGTGGTACAGTGCTTATCCTACAGGGCCATACCAGGACTCCATATTTGGAAATAGTTAGGGACAAATAGGCTCCTAACAGCGACACCAACACATCTGTGTTTACAAGCCTATTTGGGAATCGTTTTTCTTGGTTATGCTAATGAGCTAGTATGAGTTAAGGTGTATTTTAAGCTCATCTCTTTATAGATGTAAAAGGAAGAAATTAAGTAAACAGAGATAGGGAAAAGTAGATGGCAAGTATGGAGATGCCCAAAGAGCCAAGGAACAGAAGATGAAAAGAGACAAGGGCCTTTTCCCAGAGCGACAGAGAGAAAACCTCCCTCTAGAACCGGGGCCTGGAATTCAGACTTCTAGCCTTCTGATACTTCATCAGGAAGGACCAGTCCCTGGGGAAGGACATCATGCTTGGTAAAGTGGAGGGTCACCGAAAAATAGGAAGACCCCTAACAAGATGGATTGGCACTGTGGCAGCAGCAACGGGCTCAAGTGTAACAATGGTGAGGATGGCACAGGACCAGACAGTGTTTCGTTTTCTTGTGCATGACGTCCCTATGAGTTGAAACTGACGTGACAGCACGTGACAGCAACAACAAATTGTAAGAGAATAAATTCTTGTTTGATGATGCCACCCACTCGTGGTATTGTGTTCTAGCAGCACCAGAGAATGAAGGCATGGTGTTTGAAGAGAGCTGGTGCAGTGCCGTAGGATAAACACTGGTCAGGGGTTCAAACCCAATAGCTGCTTCTCGGAAAAACCTATAAATTGTCACTATGAGTGGGAATTGACTTGACGGCAGGTAATAACACAGCATACTGGAAGAAGTGTCTGATAAAGCAGAGAACAAACACACAAAGGAAAGTCAGACATCCCTGCAAAGCAAGTGACACCAAGAAACCATTACCAGGAGAGAGGCAGAGACTAGCTTCTCCATTAGAGCTTCTGTGGGAAGCAGTACAGTCCACACACTGGTTTCAGACTTGGAAGTTTCCAGAACTACTGAGAAAATCCATTTCTGCCCTCATAAGCCACTCCATTTGTGGTATTTTGTCATGGCAGTCTTAGGAAACCAAGGGGAATTGGGGTTTGAAATCAAACTGTGTGGTCCAGGTAGCTTTAGACTGAGAAATAAACGAAATGTGAATCAAGCTTCTGTCCTTAAGCAAACTTTCTCAGATCTCAGAAGGTTGCTACTGAAGTCTTTCCAAGGGTTCACATTTCAAAGTCATAAAACATACAAGGAAATTTCACACCGCCTTGGCACCAGCCAGCTGATATAACAGGACTAGGAAATCCCTCCGCTGCCTTGCCCCAAAATAACTTACCACTGTAGCAACTACGAGAACAGCTCCTGCATTTCTATTTTTTCCATCACTGAGGACTATTCACAATTATTTGTTTTTTGTTAATGATCAATTCGTTTTAAAGCAACTTACCTTCTTCTAAACATTCACCCCTGGACAATTGCCACAGCTAAAAATAGAAAGACAAGAATTTCACAATGTTTAGTTCCTCAAAACATTTGACAACCAATTGCAAATTTAGTTAACAAACTGTCCACAATCTGCTACCTCAATGTTGTTGTTGTTGGGTGCCCATCGAGTCGATTCTAACTCAAAGCAACCCTTATAGGGCGCCTTTCAGATCCGTCAGAGTCCTTTAACTATGCTGTTGTTGTTATTTGTTGTTGTTAAGTGCTGTAGACTCTGAATTTTTTTCAATTTCACAGGCAGAGTAGAACTGCCCCATAGGGTGTTCTGGGAGCAGATCCCCAGGTCTTTCTTCTGAAGAGCCACTGGGTGGATTGAAACTACTGAATGTTAGGTTAGCAGCTGAGCGTTTAACTATTGGAGCATTTACGTAGCAGAAAAGAAGCAAATATGATCTCAAGAGTTGTTTCCATAAATCTGACACTCAGATGTATACCTGAGTCTCAGAACGCTGTAAGTATTTTACCAAATCAAACCACGCCCACCACCATCCTCCAGTTACTTCTGACTTATATAGGGACCCTGGTGTCATACATTGAACAGCTTCATAGGGTTTTTTCTTGGCTGTAATCTTGCCAGGACTTTCTTTCGTGGGCATGATGGGTGGGTTCAAACTGCCAGCCTTAAGTAACTTCAAGTTTTGTTGTTGTTGTTAGTGATATCTAGTCGGTTCTGACTCATAGTGGCCCCGTGTAGGGTTTCTGAGGAGCCGCTGGTGAATTTGAACTGCTGACCTTGCAGTTCAAATCAACTTTGCAGTCCAGTGCCTTAACCTACAGGACTCCTTTAAATAATCCAACACAAATCATTCGTGCTACCCAGAGACTTTTAAAAAAGTTATTATTGTGAACTGAGTGATAGTTGACATGGGAGACCATCAGTTTTACACTCACCGTTTCATTGCAATGATTACAATCTCCTCCGTGCATCATTCAACAGTATTTGCTTTTATTCCCTCTGCTTTGTTGTGTGTTTTTTGAGGAGTGGGGGGATGTACACAAAAACACTCAGAAATGTATAATCATTTAAACAACCAAAAGGCACATTCTGCAAGCCTGCCTCCTGGCCACCAGCACACAGGCTTTCTCTTTCCATGAGTCTAAAGTCCTCAGTTGCTCCCTATCTCCATGTCCCCATCTCTGCTTCCTTCTCCACCCAGGGACTTTTAAATATCTTATGGGACAAACAAATAGGAATACAATGATTATCAAAATGATTACTCTCCTTGTTACAAAAGGTGCTCTGATAGCACTGTAGGATATCAACAAGGTTGGCAGTTGAAACCCACCAGTGACTCCATGGGGAAAAGATGAGGCTTTCTGTCCTGTAAAGAGTCACAGCCCAGCCCAGGAAACCATAGACATGGTGGTCACTATGAGTCAGAATCAACTCGGTGGCGTTGGGCTTGAGGTTTTGAATTTTCTTCTGATCACGAATGTGTTGTTGCCAGAGATAAAAATGTGTTCGGGCAAAGTTTTGCTTGGGGAGGCACTGAATTTGTGCAAAAGGTGGTGGAGTGTTTGGGTAAAGGAAAGTAAGAACGCTGCTGTACCTCAGGAAGAAAGTAACTGAGCTTTCTGAATTGTACATGTAAATTTGTTATATTGGTGAATGTTTGGGTGTGTCTGTTTTACCACGAGAACATAAAAAGGGGAGACCTGGCGGTGCTGTGGGTTAGACATTGGGCAGTTAACCTTAAAGTCAGTGGTTCAAACTCACTGGTCTCTGCATGGGAAGAAGATGAGGCTGTCTGCTCCCATAAAGATTGATAGTCTTGGAAATCCTATATAGGATCTCTCTGAGTCAGAATCGATTCCAATGATGTTTGAGTTGGTTGGGAAACATAAAAAGGGGGGTGGAGGGAAATTTCCTATTTGGATCAAGATTTCAATGCAGCAATGCTGATACTATTTCTTACTTATGTATATGTTTTCACTTATTTGAGAGGTAGGCTTTCTCTTTCTGCCAGCTGAGCATGAGTCATTAATTTGATGGTTGAAGATAGAATCCTTGGACATGTGCCCTGGGGTCCCTTCCAAGTCAACTGAGTTCCAGGATGAGACTTGGCAAGACAACAGGGGTTGGTGGCATGATAGATTTCCCAAAGTGACTTCTTAAGAGTGTCGTATTTTTATCAAGAAACCTGGAAAATGCATTTTAAGTGTCATATCACTTGTGGCGCTGTATGATAACTGTAAGTTCAAGCCCACCAGCTGCTCTGGAAGTTCTACACAGGGTTGCTATGAGTCAGAACCGAATCAATAGCACACAACAAAAATAACAATAATTGAAAGACTGGCAGTTAAAATCCACCCAGAGTAAATGAAACCTTCTATGGTGATTATGGAGTTCTGGTGGGGAGCTGCAGGATAGTGTACTGGACCGCAAGGTAGGTAAGGACCGTGGTTCAAACCCACCAGCTGCTCCTCTGAAACCTTATATAGAGTGGTTATGAGTTAGGACCAATTCGATGGCACTTAACAACAACAAGGGGTGAAGGTATTGTTAAGTGCTGTGGAATAGATTCCAACCCATAGCTACATAATATAGGGCTTCCGAGGAGTGGCCGGTGGGTTTGAACTGCCAACCTTGTGGTTCAAACCGACCTTTTGGTCCAGTGCTTATCCTACAGTGCCACACCAGGACTCCAGACAGGGTGTGGGGAGAAGGGTTAAAAATAAAGTGAATAGAGGCAAATACTGTCAACTGATGGTCCACGGAGCAAATTGCAATCATTGTAATGACACAAAGTGTATAATTTGTTGAATGTGGGATTGAAGATTCTGTAAACCTTCATTCAATTCACAATAAAAAAAATAATAAAAAATCCACCCAGAAATGCCTTGGAAGAAAGACCTGGTTATCTACTTCTAAAAGTTCACAATTCTTTCAAACCCTGTGGGGAGTCTCTCCCTGTCTGGGTCAAGGAAGAGTGAAGACAATCAAATTTGAGTGGAAACAATTTGTCTAAAGGATTAACACACAATTCCTGCTGTAGTTGGGACTACTGACTTTCTGAAAGGATCACGAATGAGCTATGTACATAATGGTGCATTTCAAAAGTTTACAGGATTGGTCCTGGGATCTTGACTACCTGGCTACATGGTGGTCAGGGTATGACTCATGATCATGTGGCTCTGAGTCATAGCCACCTGTGCCCCAACTGCTCAGGTGACTGTCAGCTATGGTTGGTAAATTATTAAGGACACACCCAGGCAAGTTCCCTGAGGGCAAGACTGTATATACTTTCTCTGACTGGCTCAGGAGCTATCAGCAACTTTCAAACTCATTCTGCTTGAGGACAAAGCAGCCACATTGTGAGTTAATGGGTACAAAGAACTCAACTGGAATTTGAACTTAAGCCACGATTTAGAATGAGTTAGGGCTCCCCTGTAAATTGCAGCCTTCCACAAATTAAGAGTCTTGGATGTAAATTCTAATTCACATGACTGATTCCACAGATTGGGAACAAGAAACCTTTGCATTCTGCACAATCCCAGACTTCACCCTTTGTATCTCCTCCTCGGCTAGTTCTGATTGGTATCTTTTGCTATAATAAAACTGTAAGCACAAACTAACAGCAATCAAAACAGAGTAGAAGCAATGTTAGTATCTGATAAAGGACACTTTGAGGCAAAGGCCAGCAAAGGAGGGAAAGAAGGACATTATATAATGATCAAAGGATCAACTGAACAAAAGGATGCAACCTCATAATACATATTCATTCACCTAATGAAAGAGCCTCAAAATACTTAAATCAGGCTACAACAGAGCTGAAGAGAGAAATGGACAAGTATGCAATAATAGCAGGAAATTGGTGTGGCACTGTGGGATAAATCACTGGACTACAAGGTCAATTTGACCCTCAAGGTCAGTGGTTCAAGCTCACCAGCTGCTCCTCAGAAACTCTTATACAGGGTTGCTGTGACGGCACTTAACCCCAAACTTTGATTCCCATGTCCTGGAATGATTGAGTTCAGTTAGTAACCACTCCAGATAAACCAAGAAAGAGAAAAGCTGGTTTTATTCATATTAAGTTGATTCCTGCAACATCTCACAGCTTAAGTGGTGTTTATGTTTGGTAAGGTGGAGGGTCCGAGAAAAAGAGGAAGACCCCCAATGAGATGGATTGGCCAAGTGGCAGCATCGATGGACTCAAGCATGGCAACAGTAGTGAGGTTGGCCCACGATAGGGCAATGTTTCGTTCTGCTCTGCATAAGGTCGCTATGAGTTGGTACCAACTCGACGGCACCTAACAACAACAACAACTGATCCTTAGTTACAAGCAATATTTATACTAGTTTTCAATAATGTTAATTAATTCGTGAAACCTACCGGTGTATTTATTCTATCATTTCAACAGTGATACTAACTCACAAGGTGGTCACAGTGTCCCAAAATACACATCCAAAGGGAGTACATAATTAACTCTCCCAGTGTCTGTTTGTCCAGATGGCAATTCCTTATCTGAATTTACACAAACAGAGGCCAGGGTGCAAATGGAGCTAGGCAACCGTTAACACAGTTAAACCTAGATCTAAGGAAAAGGACAGTTGGGGTGGGGGAACAGGTTGTATAAGAGGCTTTTAGAAAGTGTTTGGTGATATTTATTCTTTACTAAGCAAAATAGTTATGCACTCAAAATGACTGCACATAGCTCTCATTTTCGATGATGGACAGAAAAACTAGAGGAGAATTCAACAAAGACACAGAAAATAGAAATAACACAATCAACCAACTTGAACTCATCAACCTAACAACAACACAATGTCCGTTCTTTCCCAATGCACACGGAACACCTCCAGAACAGACTACCCATTGGGCCACAAAGCAAACCTCAATCAAAGAAAGAAAGCCTCTATCATTCCTCCAGGAAATCAATTAGAACGCCCAATAGAAAATGGGCAAAAAAAATCTAGCAGATATTATTTTGCAAACAGGTTATCCAAATACTAAACAAACATATGAAAAAATAATAATAACCCCCACCTCAAAAATAACAACCAAACACCAGTAATCATAAGCATTGGACTGTAGGATAAGCACTGGACTGCTAACTGCAAGGTTCGGATCTAGTCAGGGTCTCTTTGAGTCTGAACCGACTCGACAGCACTTAACAACAACAGAGAACTAAGACTTATGGTGTCTGAGTTCTGTGTGGTCGCTGCAATGAATTATGGACCCAGCTGAGCATGCTGGGGAGGGACCCTTGGTGTCAAAATTGGTAAGGAAGGTTGAAGGGTGGAGCCATGTCTGACCTCAGACTCATAAGAATTGGCTTTGGATGGATGGTGATTTCCCTCTCCTTCATCCACATAGCCACTCTTGTTAAGTGTTGTGGAGTAGGTTCCGACCCATAGTGACCCTGTATAGGGTTTCCAAGGAGCAGCTGGTGAGCTTGAACAACTGACCTTGTAGTCCAAATGGCTTTGCAGTCTGGCACATTAACCCACAGCGCACTGGTGGTTCAAGCTCACCAGCTGCTCCTTGGAAACCCCATACAAGGTCGCTATGGGTCAGAATCAACTCAATGGCACTTAACAACAACAACAATCCACATCGCACCCTTGTGAGGGTGTTGTTGCTGTGAAGTTAGTTTGAACTCATGGCAACCCTATATAGGGTTTCCGAGGAGCATCTGGTAGGTTTGAACTGCTGACCTTAGTGCTGATCCTATAGTGCCATGGGTGGGGCCATGCAAATAAGGTGTATGGAACCCTAATGAGAGAGGATTGGTCAGATTTGCTATCCATTAGGCTTAAAAGAGAGCCAACTGCATAGCAGGGGGTGGGGGACCACTACCACTAAAAAGAAGAGATGATAATAGATCACATCCTTTTGACCTGGGGACCATGCTCTTGGAACATTCTAGACTCAGGTGATAGCGAGTTGTAACAGCAGAGATGGTGAGATGGCAAGCAGTAATAGAGAAAACACAGCAGCAGAGGCAGCAGAAGCAGGAGACTAGTGCCAAACAGTGCCAAGGGCCAGAGAAAGACAGGCCTGTGGGCACAGCTGAGACGTTGTCCCCACAGAAAAGCAGTATCCTGAGGTTTTTCCTGATTGTGAGTTGTAACCTGTTACTTCCTGAATAAGCTCGATCATCTGACTATTGTCTGCAAGTTCTGAGTGACCACTGAAATGAAGGCTCAAAACCAGGAGAGAGGTCGAGAGTGCCGTGGGAGGAAGGTTTGTGTCAAAATAGTAAGGTTGGGGAGGGCAGGCATGTCTGACCTCTGCCTCATTGGAGTCAGCCTTAGACTGATTTTGCTGTTAGTGTTTTATTGCCTCGTGAAGTTAGAGGAGGACAGATGTCCCACTCATGCCATTTTTACACAAGTCATTTGAATTTCATTCTCAGGGTGTTGTCTGATTATCCTTTGCCCATATTTGTATTAGAGTGCTGAGTTTCCCCTATGGTTCTTTATATATTCAAAAATAGCACTTTGTAATGATGGTGGTGGTTACGTGCCACGACGTTGGTTCCAACCCACAGCTACTCATAGGGTTTCTAAGGCTGTGAATCTTTACAGGAGCAGAAAGCCTCGTCTTTCTTCCTCTGAGCTGCTGGTGGTTTTGAATTTCTGACCTTCTGGTTAGCAGCCCAACTCATAAACCACTACACTCCCAGAGCTCCTTTGTAATAGTTTATCATATGAGTTGCAAACATCTCACCCTGTTTTAGCATGTATCTTTTGAGCTTGTTTAAGGTGAAATGCTTTGCCATGCAAAAGTTTGCTCCTTTGTTCCTGTGGCTCAACTTTCAGCCAAACAAAAGGCCTGTACATTGAATTATAATACTAGAGAGTTACTTACTCCTTAGAATAATCAACCACAGGAAGTCAAAAGGGCAGATTTGCCCTGGAATAAAGCTCAGAAGGCAGGAAGAGATAAGAAACAGGATATTTGTACGTGAGTATTTGCCTTTGCTGCACACCTATGAATGTGGTGGAGCATACAGGGAGCAAAATGATAAAACCTTCTTGCTGTTAGGTGCCATTGAGTTGGTACCAACTCACAGCTACCTCATGCACAACAGAATGAAATACTGCCAGTCTTGTGCCATCCTTACAATTGTTGCTACGCTTGAGTCCATTGTTGCTGCCACCGTGCCGATCCATTTCATTAGAAGTCTTCCTCTTTTTTGCTGACCCTCCACTTTACCAAGCATGATGCCCTTCCCCAGGGACTGGTCTCCTAATATCTCTGAAGTAGGAGAGACGAAGTCTGGCCATCCTGGCTTTCAAGGAGCCCTCTGGCTGTACTTCTTT
>NW_006408634.1:6764629-6770883 GCF_000296735.1 Chrysochloris asiatica
GAAGGAATACCCAGAGTCCTTGGCTTACGCATTACCAAACACCTTGAGGCAACGAGTTTCTGGGCCTGAGAGTTCAGGACCATAGCCTCATGAAACACCATGGCCCATTGACATAACATAGTCTAGAAAAACAATGCTCTACATCTTACTTTGGTGGGTAGCTATGGGATCTTAGAAGCGTGTGAGTGTCCATCTAAGGTGGAACTATTGGTCTCTCCATGTGCAAAAGAAAGAAGAGTAATCAGAAGTGAAGATGCTTGGAATCAATGAGTCCAGTGGACTGATGGAACACAGAAACATCAGTCTTCACAACTCGGAAACCAGAAGAACTAGATGGTGCCTTGCTACCACTACCAACTGCTCTGAAAGGGATCATATTAGTAGGTCCTGGATAGAATGGGAGAAAATGTGGACAAACATATGAGACCAATGTTGTAAAAAGTTAAAAGGAAAAAAAAAAAGTTAAAAGATAAAAGACACAATCTATGATGGTTATGGAGGAAAAATGATTCATGAACTAAAGGGTAGACACATGTTACCATGGATGACAGAGCAGACACTACAACAAGGGGAAGGTTAGCAGAGGAAAGAAGGTAGTGGGAGATTCAGGGAGGAACGCAGTAGTTAAAGTGAACAGAGGTAAAAGCTGTTAACTGTACATGGAGGGGATTGCAACCATGTAGTGAAGCAAAGTGTATGGTTTGTTGAATGTAAAACTGATGATCTGCTCTGTAAACCTTCACTCAATTCGCAAATTAAAAGTTTTTTAGAAATCGAAGTACAATACAGTGTTTATTTTTCAACATCGTTTGAGAGTACGTAGCCAACTCAGTGCACCCTAGTAAAACATACTTGAGTGTGTATTTTCTACAAACAAGGACACTGTCCTAGGTAATCCCAGCACAACCATCAACATTAGGACGTTAACGCTGATAGTCTGTTTGGTTGCTGTTAGGTGCTGTCCAGTCAGCACCACATAGCAATGCTATGCACAACAGAACAAAACACTGCGCGTCCCTGAGCCATCCTCACAATTGTCAGCACATTTGAGCCTATTGCTGCTGCCACTGGGAAAATCCATCTTGTTGGGGTCTTCTTCTTTTTTGCTGACCCTCCATTTTACCAAACATGATGTCCTTCTCCAGGGACTGGTCCTTCCTGATAATATATCTGAAGTATGAAAGACGAAGTCTGGCCATCTTGGCTTCTAAGGAGCATTCTGACTGTACTTTTTCCAACACTGAATGGTTGTTCTTCTGGCAGTCCATGGTACTTTTAATTTTCTTCTCCAACATTGTAACTCAAATGTATCGATTCTTCTACAGTCTTCCTTATTCATTGTCCAACTTTCACATGCATATCAGGTTATTGAAAATACATGGCTTGGGTCAGGCATATCTTAGTCCTCAAACTGACATCTTTGCTCTTGAACACTTTAAAGCGGTCTGTGCAGCAGATTTGCCTAGTGCAAGATGTCATTTAACTGCTGCATCCATGAGTGTTGATGGTTGATCTGAGCAAAATGAAGTCTTTGACAACTTTAATCTTTTCTCCATTTATCTTGATGTTATTATTGGTCCAGTGGTGAGGATTTTTGTTTTCTTTACGTTGAGGTGCAATCCATACTGAAAAGTGTAGTCTTTGTTCTCCGTCAGTATTGTAAATCGGATATATTGCTTCCCCACAAAAATTCAGACTCCATTCCAGTACTGTTAATTGTTCAGCAATACTGAAGAAGAGATTCAGACCATAACCCAAAATACCCAGCCCTACTGTCATCAGGTTGATTCTGACTCAGCGACCCTATAGGACAGAGCAGAACTGCTCCTAAGGATTTCAGAGACTATCAATCTTTACAGGAGCAGATAGCCTCATCTTTCTTGGACAGAATGGCTGGTAGGTTTGAACCACTGACTTTGCAGTTAGCAGACCAATGAGTAACCCATGATGCTACAAGGGCTCTTTTCAGAAGCTAGGTGGCAGTAGTGATTGTATGCCACTGAATTGGTTTTGGCTCATAGCAACCCTGTACAGGGTTTCCAAGACTGCAAATCTTTACAGGAGCTGTAAGTCTCATCTTTCTCCCTCAAAGCAACTGGTAGATTCAAACTGCTGACTTTGCAGGCAGCAGCCCAGTTCATAATCTGCCACCCTATCAGGGGTCCTGCATTACACGGGAGTTTGTTGTTGTTAAGAACAACATGTACGAAATATGTTTAAATGGAAACAAAGCATTCTCTTGAAGAAAATTAGGGGTTTTAGTATTAAAAAGTTTCTCTTTGCAGAGAGCTCTCTTAACTTCCAATCTCATGCAATGGCAGCTGGCTTCTGCAGTGCTTGCTATGGGAATTTGCCTCCAAGTAGACAGGATGGGGGGAAGATGGCAGACTGGATATGGTCCCACACTGTAAACATTGAAAATTGCTGGCTCTTCTCCCCCAGAGAATGGGGCACAGTGACATATCCATTCATTGACCCCCATTAAGAGAGAACTCCCAACTTTCTAACCCAGGACTGTGGTCTATCTTGCCTTGAGAGCTACTTCTTATAATGGTCTTTGATTAATGCTAACTCTAGCATGAGGGTTAGAGATATATTTGTATACAACCCATTGACTGATATTTTTGGTGTGTATATTAAATTGTTCAATCCATCCATGTACTGGTGCTCTTGTGAATACCATAGTAATTTATACCATCCTAAAACCTGGCCTTTACTTCCATGGGGATGAGGAGTTGATTGATACATTATATCCAGACAAGACATACAATGTATATCTTGTATCTTGTTACATTATATCCAGCATAATGAACTCTATTCTAAAGGTCATCATTTTCTCTCCATCTCCAGAAGACGGCATTAGGAAAACCACTGATCTTTCTGAACTGTTCCACTCTCAGCCCATTTATACCACACCCAAAATCTCTTTGTATGGAAGAATAAGCAATTATTCAGCTCTGCTACAAAATGGAGTGGCAACAACATCTGTAACTTGTTGCAAGATGGCATCATGTCAGTTCCAATCCATAGCGACCCTATGCACACCAGAGCTAAACACTGCCCTGTCTTGTGCCAACTATTATTTCTGTGATAGTTACAGTTATTTCCAGGTAGGTGACCCATGGCGTCCCAGTCCCAAGCACTCTTTCTTGGCTTCTTTGAAGCCCACCTCGAAGAGCATTGCATGGTTAAAAGGTTGTGTGTGTAAGAGAGGGAGAGGGGCTGTGTGCTGATGACGGGGGGGAGGGGAGGCAGACTGGTAGTGTATACCCTTTGGTTGGTTGATGATGCATGGAGGGGATTGTAACCATAGCAATGAAACGCTATAGGATAGGATGAATGTAAAACTAATGTTCTCCCATGTAAAGTATCACATAATTCACAATAAAGCATTAAAAAAAAAAGTTGTGTGTAAGCAGTTTAGACAGCTGGAAGTCTTAATTCAGGGCACTGGTGCTGGGGAAGGTCCTTGTCTCATTTCAGCATCTCTAGACCCAGCATTCCTTGGAGATCTCCACGTGTCTCTGCATCAGTCTTCCCCTGGATCTAGGGGCTTCACAGCATAAGGACCCCAGGCTCAGAGGACACACTCCAGCCCTGGTTCTCCTTTCTTGGTGGTATAAGTCCCTAAGCCCAGTCTTTTTTTTTTTAAATAATTTTGAGTTTTGTTCCATATCTTCTCCCACTCTATCCAGGACTTTCTAATGGGATCCCTTTCAGAAAAGTTGGTAGTGGTAGCTGGGCACCATCTAATTCTTCCAGTCTCAGAGTCATGGAGACTGATGTCCACATGTCCCATGAGTCCATTGCACACATTGATTATAAGTGTTTTCAATTTCCATCACTCTTCTTTCTTGGAGAGACCAATAGTTGCACCTTAGATGGCTGCTCATGAGCTTTTAAAATTCCAGTCACTACTCACCAAAATCAGGTGTAGAACATTGTCTTTGGGAATTATGCTTTGCCAATGAACTGTGGTGTCTCCAGAAACTATGGTCCTGACCCCTAAGCCCCAGCAATTCATTGTCTCAAGGTGTTTGGTAATGTCATCATTTTGCTTCCTGAATGTTCCACCACATTCATAGGTGTCAACCCCTCATATAATTAATTGTGGGTTTACTCCCACTCTCCCAACCATGCCCATTCAGCCTGTACATCTGTCCTGTAGAACACTGTTGTTGCAGGGTTGCGTATATAACAGTATTTACCTCTGTTCCTTTCAACTTTAGCATTCTAACCTGTGTCTTCACCTATGATGACCTTCATCATTCTTCTGTCACCTCCCTCTTGTTGTATGTTGCACCCCTATCATCTGAATTAAAATGTTTATACCTTTTAGCCAGTCAATTGCTTTCCTTACCCTCTCACCCCTGATAACCATCCAAGAATGATTCTTTTAGCATGAAAACCTTTTTTTTTTAGAGTTTTTACAGTAGTTCCATGCAATATTTGTCCTTTTGTGACTAATTTCTCTCAGTGTAATGTCATCCGGGATGATCCAGGTTATGAAATGTTGAGCAGATTCATCATTATCCTGCAATGTTGTAGAGAATTCCATTGTGAGTATGTACCAAAATTTACTCATCCATTCTTCCATTAATGGGCACTTAGGCTGTCTCCAATTTTTTGCTATTATGAATAGATCTACGATGAACATGGCTATGCTTATATCTACTTATATCATGGTTCTTATTTCTTGGGGATATATACCAAACAGACAAATTACTGGGTCATACAGTATTGCTATTTCCAACTTTTTGAGGAAGCATCAAACTGTTTTCCATAGTGGTTGAACCATTTTACAGTCCCACCAGCAGTGTAGGAAGGTCCCAGTCTCTTCACACCCCCACGAGCATTTGTTGCTTTTTGCCTTTTGAACTTTGCTATTAATTAACACTAAAAGGAGCTCTGGTAGCATAGTGGTTACAAATCGGGCTGCTGACCTCAAGGTCGGCAGTTCAAAACTACCAGCTGTTCTGCAGGAGAAAGATGAGGCTTCCTACTCCTGTAAAGATTGGCAGCCTCAGAAACCCTGTGCAGGGTCACTGTGAGTCGGAACCGACTCCATGGTACTCAACAACAACATTAATACTAGAGTCATATGATAATCTCATGGTTGTTTTGATTGGCATCTCTCTAATGGCTAATGAATCAGAACCCACTCCACGGCACATAAAAACAACAACAATGGTTAATGCACCAGACTGCAAATTGCCATTTGAACTGCAAGGTTGGCAGTTCAAGCTCACCAGCTGCTCCTCAGAAACCCTATACAGGGTCGCTATGGGCTGGAACCGACTCGACGGCAGTTCACAACAACAACAACGGTTAATTCTGAGATATTGTCATGACTCAGACAAGAGAAATGCTACAAAAACCTGTCCATCAGTGAAGGGTGACATTTAAAGATGGAATACAATAGTTAAAGTAGCTCTGTAAATCCATCTTCTGCCTATAACTGATTGGAATACCTAAAATGGGGCTATAATGTGTCCAGTGAAGGAGGTTTACTGAGGAGCCTCTGCATTACATGGGAGTATAGGTGGAAGCCCGAACCACATCCAGACCTTCAGAGACGGGAAAATTTTCCACTTGAAAGGACAAGCAGACCAGCCGGGAGCAGCTAGAAAACCAGAAGATACCTCTTCAAAGAGGACCTATAGGAAAAATACAAAACAATAAGGGCAGTCCGACTGTTACCACAAGAACATACAGGTGGCCTGCCCAGGAGACATCAAGGCAAGTGATCGGATCCTCTTAGTGCAAATTCTCTTCCAAGACTAAGATGCAAGGGAAATATACGCTTTGATTGACAACAACGCACATAAGCCAGAAGGGGACGTGACCAAAGAACATCAATGAAGTGGTGAGCTAAGTAAGCCCTACATTGTTCAGCAGACCCCTGTGAACCCAGGTGGAGACCTGGTCAGCCAGTAGCGAGGCAACATCTGGGGACTCATGGGCTCAGAGTCAATGACAGCCACAGAGATCTAGAGTGGAGAGCGGGGCGGCCAGCTGATAAAAAGAGGCCAGACAGACGTAAGAACACTCACACTTCCAGATGATACCCATTTGACCGGACTTCAGTGACTGGATAAACAGAGCTCAACCCGAAGAAGAAAGAAGAGGAAAAAAGCGTCATCTGATACAATTCGATAAACATGACCTACACCTATAAATGCAGTAGCTCAAAAGAGGAAACAAGTCCCTGCTGCTAAAATTATACCCACCCCCTCCACACAAAGGGTAGACAG
>NW_006408634.1:6772243-6776225 GCF_000296735.1 Chrysochloris asiatica
ATATCTTCCGCCCATTTAAAGAATTGATTGTTTTACTTGTCTTTCTGTTGAGGTTTTGAAATGTTCTATAAATTTTAGAGAGTGGGCCTTGTTTGGTACATCATGACCCAGATGTTTTCCCCAGTCTATGAATTCTCTGATTTACTCCTTTGGTGAAATCCTTTAAAGCACATAAGTGTCTAATTTTTAAGAGGTCCCAGTCATCTATTTTTCTACCAGTTGTCTGTCAGTTTGACATACTGTGGTGGTTTGTGTGCTGCTAGAATGCTAGAAAGCTATGCTACCAGTATTTCAAAGACCAGCAGGGTCACTCACAGTGGACAGATTTCAGCTGAGCTTCTAGACTAAGACAGAGTAGGGAAAAGAAAAGGTGGACTACTTCTGAATGTTTAACCACGGAAAACTTCATGACTAGCAGTAGAACACTGTCAGATAACATCAGAATATTGACTATTGAAACATTATGAATACCATCAGAATATTATGCCAGAAGATGAGTCCCTCAAGATGGAAGGCACTGAAAACATGACTGGAGAAGACCTGCCCCTTCAAAGTAGAGTGACCACGATAATTCCAATGGAGTAAAGCTTTTGGGACCTTCATTTGCTGATGGGACATGATTCAAAATGAAGAGAAGAAGCTGTAAATATCCATTAATAATTGGAATGTGGAATATATGAAGTATGAGTCTAGGAAAATTGTGAATTGTCAAAAATGAAATGGAACACATAATTATCAATATCCTAGGCATTAGTGAGCTGAAATGGACTGGTATTTGCCATTTAGAATCTGACAATCACACGGTTTAGTATGCTAGGAATGACAAATTGAAGAATAGCATCACATTCATCATCAAAAAGAACATTTTAAGGTCTATCTTGAAATATAATGCTGTCTGTGATAGGATAATATCCCTACACCTACAAGGAAGGCCAGTTAATGCCACCATTATTCAAATTTACATACCAACCACTAATGCCAGTGATGATGAAATCAAAGAATTCTACCAACTTCCTCAATCTGAAATTGATCAAACATGCAATAAGATGTATTGATTATTATTGATG
The DNA here is from genome assembly GCF_000296735.1 of Chrysochloris asiatica. Classification (NCBI taxonomy): domain Eukaryota; kingdom Metazoa; phylum Chordata; class Mammalia; order Afrosoricida; family Chrysochloridae; genus Chrysochloris; species Chrysochloris asiatica. The sequence goes on from NW_006408634.1 coordinate 6,773,311, forward strand.
ACTGGAACCATGGCAATGAAATGATATACGATAGAATGAATGTAAAACTAATATTCTCCCATGTGAACTATCATATAATTAACAATAAAACATTAAAAAAAAAAAAATGCTGGCCTGGTGGCTCTATGGGTTCTGCTGGTCTGGAACCAAGCCTGTCTGGCACCCACCTCACATTGCCATGGCTCCCAATCGTTTTACTCTAAGGCAAAAGCAGAAAGATCCGGAAGTTCATATAGTGCCACAATAGGATTCCAACAAACAGGTTAAGTGAGGTGATGAGATGACTCTGGGGTGGGGACTGACCAGGCCAGAAAGATCTACCTCATGAACACCTTATAGCTTGACAATGATTCCAAAAGAAAACAAGACCCACAGCTGATGAGTTGATTCTAGTCCACAGCAACCCTAGAGAGCAGAATAGAACTGCCTGAAAAGGTTTCCAAGGTTGTCATCTGTATAGAGACAGACAGCCACATCTTTCTCCCACAGACTATCTGGTAGTTCCAACTTACTGAACACTTAGGCTCCTTTTTGAGCAACGGCTTACCCACATCTGTTAATTCAATGTTCTTAGCAACATAATAAAACATTCCCAAGGATAATGAGAATCAACCGATAAATCAAACCCATATTATGCACATGTGCTCATGTATCCACGTTTATGTCTTTCCATATTGTGATAGTTCAGGATTTGGGTCAATTTGCCTGGGCCAGCATTCTCAGTGGTTTGGCGTTTGGGATGCAGTATCCCCCAGGATGTAATTGGATGTGATAAACCAATAATGGCATTAAAATTGGGATTGTTGTTGTTGTTAAGTGCCGTCGAGTCAGTTCCGACCCATAGCGACCCTGTATAGGGTTTCTGAGGAGCTGCTGGTGAGCTTGAACTGCTAACCTTGTAATTCAAAAATGGCTTTGCAGTCTGGCGCATTAACCCACAGCGCCACACCAGGACTCCAAAGGTGGGATACACCATGCTTAAACCCCTATCACCACCCTGATCCAAGGGCGATTCCCAAAGGTGTGGCATACAACACTTTAATCTTACAAGACATAAAAGGAGAGAGTGTTGAGGAGAAATAGAGAGACCTACTACCATCAAGAAAGAAGAGCCAAAAACAAAACAAAAAAAGAAGAAGGAAGAAGCAGTAACGGAGCGCATCCTTTGGGCTTGAGATCTCTGCACTGTGAAGCTCCTAGAACCTGACCAAGACTGATACCAAGATGCATGGAGAACTCCAAGGAATTCTGGGTCTACAGATGCTAAGGACCTTTCTCCAGAGCTAGTGCTCTGAATGAGACTCCTATCCCTCTACTTTCGCTATTTCTCTTATAGCAGCACTAGATAAGTAAGACACATATCTGTTTGTGTATCCTGAGATCCATGAATGCACAATTGTATTTCTGAGTCCAGGGCCTCTAGTTTTCTGCTCTTATTCCTTCCTTTTTGAGACCGAGAAATCTGACTCCCACTATCCTTCATTTAGTTACTTGTTAATAATCTTCCATCTCCAGGGCCACAGTCAATGCCCACAGAAGAAACCATCAAGAAATCAAATAAGTCCCTTAAACAAATAATAAATAAGGGGGAATCTGATGCAGACCATGCAGAACCGGTCAGGAGTTCATGTCCCTGTGGGCCCAAGTGATGAAGACCATCCAAACCATAGGCTCTGAGGATCAGACTTTAGCCACCTGGCAGACATAGTAAAATGTCCCTCATCTGATTATTCAGTTATGCTGGTTAGTAATTCCATACATGAGCCCTGGATACCCACAGATAAATGTAAAAACCTTCCCTAAAAGCCGAGACTGTAAATTCCAAAAAGGCAAAGTTTTTCCCCCAAAAAAGCTAAAGAGGATAGAGAGAAACTCTGTTAAATGATGGTATGTGAAGGGGATTATAATCAATGTAACGAAACAAGGTATATGAATGTTTGAATGTGAAACCGATGATGTGCCCTGAAAACTTTCACTCAATCCACAATAAAAACCTTAAAAAAAAAAAAAAAGAAATCAAATGACCTCTTGCACTGTGTAAATCTTGTTGGGGACCAAAAGACTTACAGGCCTCACTAAGCTTTAAGGCTGGATCTAACCAGACAGTATCTGCTTATCAACACAGCAGGGAAGGTAACCTTCCCAAGGTCTCCTGATTTACAGAGCTTTCCCAAGGTCGCCTGATTCACAGTAAAGGAGAGACTTGTAACTATGCAAAACAGCAATGACTTGCAGAACCACCCTATATATATTCTGAGATTGGAAATAAACTTTGTCACTTGCCATCAGCTTGTGTCCTGTCCTCAGTTCTTTCCTTTTGTACATATTTTTCTTCATCCACGCCCCTCCCTCGGGTACCTGAGAGACGGTTGGAGAAGGACTCTGACAAAATCCACTAGAAAAGATCTCTTTTAAAATCTTAAAAAGCAACAATGTCATTTTGATGACAAACATGCACCTGACCCAAGCCAAAGTGTTTTCAGTGACCTCATCTGCATGCAAAAACTGAGCAGTGAATAAGGAAGACCTAAGATGAATTGATGCATTTGAATTGTGCTTTTGGTGAAGAATCTGTCTTGGAGGAAGTACAGTCAGAATAGAATGCTCCTTAGAAGCCAAGATGATGAGATTTCATCTCACTTTCATCCTTGGAGAAGGACATCATGGTTGGCAAAGTAGAGGGTCATCAAAAAAAGAGAAAGACCCTAACCCCCTTCCAAGACTAAGACTCAATGGGAATACACACTCTGGTTGGTGACCACGTTCATCACTGATAAGGGGAAGTGAGGGAAAAACAGCAATGAAGTTCCGACTAAGCCTTACAACATTCAATAGACTCCTGTGAACCCGGGTGGAGACCTGGTTGGCCAGCAGTGTGGCAAGACCTGGGGACTCTTTGGCCCAGAGTCAGTGAC